>NC_090930.1:878302174-878605299 GCF_040938575.1 Ambystoma mexicanum
CCTGTTCCGGGCCTTGGTTCTTACCATCCCCTGGTGATCTTTGTGCGCCAATGCCACTACTCTGTCCTGTAGGCTTGCGGGGATGACGATCCGGGTCCCTCGAAGGATGAGCCCCTCTTCTGTGATGGATAGGTCTTGTCTGACTGTCAAGATGTCAGTGAGGAATTCTTTGGCTTCCGCTGTTCTATTGTGGATGTTCTGTAGGAAAGACTTCCATTCCTCCAAGATGATCGTGTCCTTCACCAGATCACAACATGGGTCACTTTGCGTGGCCTCTACGATGTCTTCTATTCTGATGGCTCTTGGTTTCATAGTGTGTATCACCTGGCAAATGTGTTGCTCCGTTTCCTCCACCACATGTATTTCCGCCCGGTGTGGCCGCTCTTGGGTGTCTTGACAGAAAATCCGCCGGGTTGCCACTGCCTGGCTGATATGCTAGCTCAAAGTCATATTGTTGTAGATGTAACAGCCACTTTGCAATCCTGGCAGGGGGATGTGATGAAGTGCCCGTAAAGATAGGGAGTAGTGGTTTGTGGTCCGTATAGGTCTTGAACTTTCGGCCGTATAGATATAGATGAAAATGGCGGCAGCTCCACAGTACGGCGATCCCTTCTTTTTTGATATGGGAGTACCATTGTTCCGTCAGTGTCAAGGCACGGGATGCATTGGCAAATGGCATTGACTCTCCTGAGTTGGCCACCTGTATGAGGATGGCTCCTAGACCCACGGGGCTGGCGTCAACATACAGTTTGGTCGACAGTGCAGGGTCGTAATATGCCATGGTGTTGTCTGCCGAGAGTGATGCCTTGATGTGTTCGAATGCTTCTTGGCAAGTGGGCCCCCAAACCCATTTCGTGCTGGCCTTCGTAAGTTCTCGAAGGGGTTCTGATAGTGTGGCCAGGTTCGGGACGAACCTTCTGCAGTAGGTACACATTCCTAGGAAACTGCAAACCTCCATTGGTGTGGTGGGGGGTGAGGCAGCCTGGATGTCCGCTACTTTTTGGGGGTCTGCCGAAATGCCTGCGCTGTTAAAGGTGTACCCAAAGAAGGAGATCTCTTCCTTTAGGAACTCGTACTTCTCTTTTTGAATTGTCAAACCAGCACCCTGTAGCCTGCTGAGTAGCATGTGGAGCCTTCGTACGTGTTCTTTCTTATTCTCTGCATGAATGAGAATGTCATCACTGATGTTTAGGACCCCCAGAATGCCGCGTATCACCTCCTGGATGGTTTGCTGAAACACTTCGGCCGCCGATGAGATTCCGAAGCTGAGCCACTTGTATCTGCGTAGGCCGATGTGAGTGGAGAACGTCGTGATGTACCTGGAATCATGGTGTAGTTTCAGTTGGTGATATCCAGCATTCAGGTCAACCTTCGAGAATATTTTGGATCCTGTGAGGTCTGCTACTATTTCATCGAGGGTCGGGGTGATGTGACGCTCCCGTTTTATCGCTGCGTTGGGGAGGCGCATGTCAATGAATATTCTCACTTTCCCAGGTTGTTTGGGCTTCTTAGTGACAACCATGGGTGACACCCATGGTGTGTGCCCAGTCACTTCCTCGATGATGCCCGCTTTCTCAAGTGCCTGGAGCTCCTTTTCCACCGTTTTCGTATGTGGAACGGCGTTCTTCGGTGTCGCACTGCTCGCGGTTGGACAGACTCATCGATGTGCAGCTTGATTGATTTCACTTTGAGGCATCCAGTCCCTTTGAGGAGGTTCGGGTACTTCTTGAGAATGTTGTCGATGTCTTGTGACTCTGTCACTTTGTGTAAGAAACGTATCAGTTCCAGGTCTTCTGCTGCGTCTCCGCTCAGAAGACACTCAATCCCTGCGTTCACTATGTACATTTTGGACTGCAGTGATTTTTCACCCTTGCTGAGCGTGGTTCGGAATCTGCCTACTATGGGCAGTGGAGTTTTGCACCCATATGCAAACAGTAGCGTGTCCATCGATTTCAGGGCTGGTTGGGGCCGTAGTCTTTTGAATGCGGACAGCGGCATGACGTTAACGGACGCCCCAGTGTCTATAGTCATTTGCGTGTCTTGCCCTTGGATCGCTACTTGCCATTTTCGCCTTTGCAGTTTCCTTTTGGGTGTTGTGCTTCTGTAGTTTAGTGCTGAAACTAGGTATACTTTCTATCCTTTCTTTCATTGGTCATTCGCAGCTTCTTGCTGGGTGTGTGTCACATCGTCCTCTTCCTCCTCGGTCGATGAATTTGTGGTCTCGGCACAGCGGGCGCTGGCCTGTTTCTTTTTCTTTCCCGCATTTTTGTCCTGGGGTGTTTGTGGTTGTTGTTGTGGCACCCCCGACGATCTGCACACTTTTGCGTAGTGTTCTTTTCTGCCGCATGCCCCGCATGTGGTACCTTGGGCTGGGCAGTTGTGTCATCCGTGGCGAGGCCCTCCGCACCACCCACATTCTGTGGATCCTGGGATTCTCTGTTGCCATCTGGGGTGCGTGCTGTTTCCACTGGCCTCATCCCTTGAATATTGGCGATTCGTGATTTGGGCCACGGTCGCCATGGTAAGAGCCGGCTGGAGTTTCTGCATGGTCGTGCCCATGTGTGCCGCCCTGGCATGTGCCAACTCCCTCTGGCAACCAAGTTCCAGGATTCTGGTCAGGCATATTCCTTTTTCGCTTAGCACCATCCTCCTTAGCTTCTCTGAGTGTATCCCATTTATGAGTTGGCGTCGGATCTCCTTTTCAATGTCCGTGAATTCACATGAGATTGCGAGTTTCTGGAGCCTGGTATGGTAGGCATCCAGTGTCTCGTCTTCCATCTGGATGGTGGTGCAGAATATAAATGTTTCATAGTCTGGATTGAGTTGGGGCATGAAGTGGGCCTTCAGGGCGTCGTTAGTTTGTTGGTAAACATCGAGGCCGTCCGTGAACGCCAACGAATTGAAAATGCATAGGACCTCATCCCCAACACTCAGTAGGAGGTGCAACCTCATTTTCCTTGATGTGTTAATGTCTTTGCACTCCATGGCCATCTCGAATTTTTGTATCCACAACTGCCATCGTAGGCCAACCGATGATGGGTCGGTGTATGGATCAAAAGGGTTGAGTGCAATGGTTGACCCTCCTTGTGGGCGTGCCGGCGGCGTGGACGGTTACAGGTTAGCGGCCATTCTGGAGGGCGTGCCGGGCCTGGGAGTGGATGTGCCAGTCGCCATGTTTTGTGGACTTGGCGCCTGTCAGTGCGCACTTATGGCAATTGTTCTCTCACCTTGCTATGCTATTGGTGAGTCCTCTTGGCTTCACCGTCGTGTGTCCACATGTTGGGCCCGCGGCTTCTTCTTTTCTCCTTTTCTGCTTGCTGTTTGGCGTGGAGGTGTCTGCCCATTGGTGTTGGGCCACCCAGTGCTAGCTTTTCAGCCACAGTTTTGGGCAACGTCAGTTGCCATCCAAGCGTGTGCTTCATGGATTGCTTCAGATGTTTCAAGGAAAAGTGTGAAGAAAAAAATAAATATTTTTTTTCTTCAGGTAGGGGTTTGGGTGCCCCCACCGTGGTTCCAAAAATGTCGCCCTTGCCAAAGGATTTGTGTGCTGGGCGGCGGCGTCGCGCGTGCCGTTATATTCGCTTCCCTCGTCGCCAGTGTTATGTTCCCAACTCCCGGCCGAGGCAGCGGCAGGAAATCAAGAATACGGGCCTTGGGCTGCAAGGCCCCGCTGCGCAGCTCCAGCGGGAGCAGTGAGGACACGGACACACGTGTGTTGCTGTCCTGCCCGGAACTGCCCATGCGGAGCGGGGCGGAGCTTTTATTGTGGACACCTTGCGTCACCGCGTAGTGGGATGCAAGGCGGATGTAACAGTTTCCTTCAAATATATGCAAGCAACCAAGCGAAGCGAGGGAACCCAAACCATCTTTGTAGGGTTCAGGAGATTCTCCCAATGTGAACATTTTGGAATTAATGGGTTAATATGGTGCATTTAACAGTGCACCATTTGGAAAACTTTAGTAAAAAGCACCACAGTTTGCAATTGCTCTTGTTGTGTAACTCATGAAACAAATAGAATAGATTCAAGTAACTAACAGTGCACAGGAGCATTTTTTACTCTGTCACAATAAAAGAAATATCCAGACTGGCCCCCCAACGTAGGCCAATGTTACCATGTAATTTCAAAATAGGCATCAAGAATAATGCAAACATGAATCAAGTTTGCTTTTTATTGCTTTATTCTTGATGGCCATCTTGTTATTATGCGGCAACACTGGCATACGTTAAGTTATTGTGTCAGTCTGGATATTTTGTTTACTGTGCAATAAAAAATATGTCCAGAGTGGCTTGGCCTATTACACAGGCGAGTCTTGCCACTATTAACAACTGAATCCTCTACTCTTGAAGGCCTTTGGCATGGCATGTTTTAATTAATGGTCATCAAGAGTAAAGCAATAAAAAGCAAATACCCTGTTCCCTAAACTGCCTTCTTCCATAGGGGCTATCTGGTCTCCCACGCATGCCCACAGTAACCAGGAATCTCTCAGAAGCATAGAGTTTCCTGGTTCCTGAGGGCATGCGCGAGAGACCAGAGCATCTCCTGAACGCTATCCAGGGAGACCTACATTTGCTGGGAGGGGTGGGAGCACACCCTATTCACATGTGTCCCGGGAGGATAGCTCAGCGGCAGCGTGCGCGTCTTGGAAGCAAGACGACACGAAAGAACAACAGGTTCGATCCCCGGGTCTGCGCTTAGAAACCTCTGGGTGTTTAAGCGCGTTATAAATACGTAACTAAGACAAAAAAAAAAAAAACACAACTACGCTAAGAAAAACAAACAATTCCTGTAACAGCGCTGTGTGAGCGCTTTATAAATGTAAAATAAATAAATGTAGGTCTGCAGTTCCTCAGCCGGCCTCCCAGGGCCATGCAAGGCTGGGGAAGCAAAACGCCCCCATCTTTGCATTGTTCATTGAGCATGCACACTTGGGAACTGAACTATCAAAGAAAAACAACGTTTCCCATTGACAGTTAAAGCCAGCCCAGGAGCGCTTGAGAGTGCTTTCCCTAGGCTGGCTTTGGCTTCCATATAATGGACAACTGGTGGGTTGGCACCACATCGCCCATTATGGAGGAGCCGCCACTTCTTGCGAGAAAACTTCATTCAGCGAAGGGAGAACTATTCAAACCTTGGATGTAATGTGATTAACATGATTAGCTGTGTGAGGTATATGGTAATGCCAGGGCTCAAGTTGAGGGTACACGCGGGTGGACGGAGTCCCCCCACTTTTTCCAGGAGTCCCCCCCACTTTTTTCAGAAGGTACCTTGATATATGAATTTCTGGTGACGCCACATTCAATTGGTATGTTAATGAGTCCCCCACTTTTTTTCAGGAATTCACCCCTGGGTATTGCAATGTGGTAGCTTTCATGTGCACATTCAGTCTCCCTTCATCCTTTTCTATGTTTATATGATCTTCCTTTTCTGTGGCCTCTTTAAACTCTTTCCTCTGCTGGGTGTTTTAGAAGAGCGCACTATAGTAGTGATTTGCATTAAACCTCTAATGACCAGGGTTTTTTTTTTCATTTAAAAAAAGAGTTCTCTAAAAAGTGTTGAGAATCAAAAAGTAGACCTGGTTCCTTGGAAATGTGCACACCCAAATCCGCTTCTCTGTGCTTAGATTTCCATGAGTGACGACCCCTGGATAAAACCTGTAGAAAATGTGACTGCGGTGCACAGCGAAGCATGTGGCAATTGGCATTACTCTTTAATCCTCTTAATTTACGAACAATCCTTACAGGCAAGGGCAAGAACCCCTCTCTGTGTGAGGACTGTGACACGGTGGGAGGATGGGAGGTCATGGTTACACTGCTGTGTGTTCATGAACTGTGCTTTAGTGTTTTTTTAACCTAAATCTCTGGCGACACCCTGTACCGTGCTCTATCCCAAACCACAATTCATGGACCACTCACAATTGACGCACAACATGCCTCATATAGTAGATGATCCATATGCTGTGCCGAGGCAAGTGAGGCAGGTGTTCGCTTTGCTGATCATCTTGCCCGCACAAAGTTACCATCAGCTCTCAAATATGGACCTAATGTGTTTGCACTTTGTAATTTACTGCATGATTTATGCCGTCGAACTTTCAGCAACGTCGGGCCTTTCATTGGTATGCTTAGTATTTAGATGGGCTGCAATGCCCTGTCCTTCCTGTCTGATAGCTTCTGCATTCCTCTACCCTCGGAATATTGTTCCTGCTTTTTAAAAGATGTCTCACACAGATCTTTTGTTTTGCCCAAGGTTACAGTTAATGGTTAGATGCCCTCTGCTTTTCAAACACCTTATGCACAGAATAATTCATTTCTTGACGCTCCTAAGGTGACTTCCACTGGCAACTGAAAACCTCACCTGAGAAGATATTGTAATCATCTGTGCATGCAATTGTTTCTGATTGCGATCCTTTTTCAGCACATACTCGTTTTTCCTCCATCTTGCGCGCGCTTTTTTCCACAGCGGCTCGAAATCATCTCGCAAACACAAAATAAGTTGGTTATAGCTTCTTAAAGTGTATTGGATTTTATGCGAAACCTTGATGTGGTATGATGAAAAACTGCATGTACAAAATCACAGTTTGGGAATGTGCAAACAGCATTAGCACCAACGCAAACACATGTGCACTGTATTTGCTTTGGTACTAATGCTGTTTGCGCATGCGTGAACTGTGATTTTGCACAACAGCATTGTACTGCCATCCTTTATCTTTAGCGAGGGGCTTAGGATCGAAGGCAACATAAGAATGCACTATTACAAGCAGTATACCTTAAGCTCCAGGGGTATCAACCCTAACTGGTGACAGTAAATGTACAGTACCATGTAAAATGATTTTGCTGGTCTCGGTCCATTTCCAGTGGGCGATTTATGCCTATCCATACTCTAAAGTGGTTTGTCATAAGGTGTAAATGTTGTGTATTACATTCGCACTGAAAGACCTGTCACCACCAATATCAGAGTTCTAGAAAAATGGAAGGCACACAGGTAGTAGTACACAATGCCCTTAAAGATCCAAGAGCGACTAAAAAACAGAGCATAACCATACAATGACATTCATGCATTAGTAAACTCGCCAGATCTGTTCTAGCGACATAAGGATATTATGTAGATCTGAGTTGGTATGTAGTGCATATCCGCCTCATGGGCACCAGCTCGCTGAAGCCCCAGATAGAGCATTTGAAAATGATGCAGGCAAGTGCCAAGTAGGGGTAGTCCAATAAATGGCTGTACCTTTACTTTCCTGCACACAAAGCATGAATACCTGGCCAGGAGACAATCTGTATGGTCCTATATTGCTATGGCACCTCAAGAAATATATCAGATAAAGATAAACCATCATATATGAGGAATTAGTTGTGCATGAGATGCTGGTTTTGAATCCCGTAGCCAGTGAGTGTTAGACATAACAAGGCTTGGTTCTCTTACTTCACAGTGGATAGCTGACACTATACTGGAAAGACCCTGGTCGTGAATCCTTGGAAGTTTGATGTGGGCTAATCCATAATGGAACAACGCATTACAAGATAGATGAGAGAGCTTGGTCTCACAAACAGGGTATGACTGAAGCGAACAGATTGTTTTCCCATAGAGATCAACATCTGACTCCCCCTGTATCTTTTGTCTACAGATATAGTTCAACAACAAACAGCCAACACAAGAAAAGACAGGCTGTGACAAAAATAGAATCAAGTCCACGCAAGTCACATCATGTATACACCCCTGTCCCATAATTAATTTGACTAGTAATTGATAACACATGATCAAGTCATTCCTAAATACTTATGTACAGACAAGAATTTTTAATAGGTTGCAATGCTTTTGTCGCAGACACTCTATGAGCACCGAAGTTTAAGAAAGGAAGGCAGACAATTGAGAAGCCACTCCTTGTCCTGATGATGCGAGAGCAGGATTTGGCATGAATCTGGAGCCAACGAGCCGCGCTTGAAACACATGTCGACAGACAAAAAGTTTTACTAATTGTCAGATATTGTTACATTTACGTGACTATTGGTGGGTAGAGATGTGGATCTAGGCAAAATAAATGTGTATGGATGAGTGGCATGTGTGGATTTAGTCTAATGAATTAGGGTGAATGTTTTTTTAGAGAGATTTGTTCAGCTAATATTTGTATATGGTGTAAAGTGTTAATTTTTCAAAATGTAATTAATAAATGAACAAACAATAATGAATCGAATTATTCACTCTCAATTTTCTAAGAATTTCATACTCTAATTTACAAATGTCTTTGTCCTGATTTTTATGAATTGGTCAGGATACTCTACTCCATTAATTTTTCAGAGACAAAAGTTATTTTTTCTTCTTTTTGCTATTGTGTATTTTACAGTTAATATGCAAATCAACTTTTTAATACATGCCCATGCTACAATGCTATTTACATCTACATAAAAAACGATGTAACTAGTTGCATTAATTACAATTCATCAGTAGTTGATAATCCTTCATATTGCCCATGGATTTCCAGAATGTCATCAAATGGTAAATACATGTTTCATCATCTCCAGTCCTGAGGACTTCCCAAATGCTGTTAATGTAGGTTTCACATTTTCCCCATACCATGAGGTACCCTCTCCTCACAGTGGTTAGAGCAGAGAAGCTTAACAATAAATGTTTTACAGTCTGAATTTGACTATCACCACATGGTTTGCACAATCTTTCTTCTCCTCGAGTTCCTTAATAGGCTCAAAACTGTGTCAGTCTCTACCCCATTGAATTTGACTCCTTGATATGTCCAAACAAGATGATTGCCCAAAAAGTGATCTATTTACAATAGGACACATTCTTGCCCAAGTAAGTACCTTAGGTATAATGCAGCGGAGGATTTTCTCTCTGCTGTGTTCGCAAAGTATCTCCCACATTCTGTTCTTATTTCCTATATAGGAGAGTTTCAGTACATCAAGGGAGAATCAATTTGTCCACAGCCCAGCACTGTGGGATATTGTGTAGACAGTGCTGGTTTTCTTGAAAGCAACCTTAGTCAGTAGTGTATCCCTCGTAGGCCATTGGAAGAAACTGGGAGTCACAGTCATTATTATTATTTTGATTTATGTTGAATTTTGGCAGTAATGCACATTATTTTGAATTCCAAGTAGATAAACTCTGCTGGAGTAATCCTGCCCAACCTCAGGTGCCCCCGCAGTGTGCACCTTTCCAGCAATTCCAGATTAGAGATCTTTTTTAGCCCCCAGACTTCAACCCCATATGTTATCATCACCAAGATCATAGATTGCTACAACTTCACAATAGTTCCAACCAAGTATCCCCCTGCTTTATATGTGAAGCACTTGATAGCACCTGTCACCTGTGTGATCTTGATCTGAACCTGTTACAAGTGTAGGTTCCCCTCCAATTTTGGGTCAAGTATCACTTCCTGATATTTATAGGAGCTCACCACCTCAGTGGAGCCTCCATTAGGTGTCCAGCTCCTAGTCCCCATTTTATTACTATTCTTTGGGGTGAACACCTTGATGTTGGTCTTGTTGGTATTGATCTTCAGTGAGTTATGCACTGCATATTCGTGCAGGAGATCCAAAAGCACTTGTAAACCCCTAGGTGTTAAATCCAGCAATGCCACGTTTTCGGCATAGGCATGCCACTGTATGCCGACACAACCCATTTTTGGAGGGATTGAGACAGAGTTCTCAATACCATCACCCAAGTCTGCCATGTCTAAGTTGAAAAGTGCAGGGACAAAAGTAAATCACTGTTTTAATCCTGAGCATGTGTCTATGCATTGTTTCTTGACCTCCAGATGGCTCATCCACACTCTTACCTTGTTGTGGTTATGCAGTACAAATAGGCAGAGTCACTGTACACTGTTACTTCCTGGTCTGCATGATCCTCGAGAGCGAGTATCAACACCAATAATTCTGCAGCCTGTGCAGAATAATGAGACGGCAATCGAGTACTTTTAAGCACCTGAAATTCCCCATTAGCCGTGTGCTTTTTCACAGCGGCACCTGTATATCTCTGTCCATTATTTTGATCGAACCTTGAAGAACCGTCAGTGAAAACAATCTCTCCTCCTGCTAATACGTGCTCTTTTATTCTAGGGATTTCATCATAGAACTCTTCATAATTTGTGCAATCGTGTTCAGGTTCTCCTTCTGTTATTGGCTCAGTTATAAACATGGCAGGATTCACTATTTTACATCAGACTATTTTAATCGCTGGATTCAATATGAGTACCTCATAGACAGAAGTTCTTTGAGATGTCAATGTGCCCTTTGGTTTCTCTAAAATAGCAAATAATGCATGCTCAACGAAAAACGTCATGGAACTATGCTTGCAGCCTTCCCTATCGTGTATACGGCGGCTGCTAAACTTTGTTTGCAAGGAAAATGACCTCTCATTACTGGGTCTAAGATTCCACTGTAATATGCAAGGGGCCTGTACCCCAATGTGGTTCCCTGTGTGAGTACTGCTGTCATAACATTGCCATCTGTATGTGAGAATTTCTCAGTATAATTAGGAATCCCTAAAACTGGAGCTGTGCAAATTACTTTTTTCAATTCATCAAATCCTTCTTCCATTTCCTCAGTCCACACTTTTTTTTCTGCGTTGCCTGTCCTTTCTTTAAGGCCTGCAACAAAGGATTTATATACGAACTGTAGTCAAAGACCCATGCCCTGACGTAATTAATCCCAAAAATCACTGCATGTGTTTTATCGTGTGTGGCTTTGCAGTTTTCAAAATAGCCTCATCTCTTTCAGGGGTAACCTTCTTTCCTTTATGCGAAATCAATTGGCCTATGTATAGCACTTCTTGTTGACAATATTGTAACTTTTCTTTGTCAACTTTATATCCTTTGTCAGTGAGTATAATCATCAGCTGAACAGAATATTGTCTGCACTCCGCCTCTGAGGTGCTGTAAACTAAAATGTTGTCTACGTATTGCAATGCAACACTTTTCTAAAGCGATATTGCTTAAGTCCATCTGAAGGACTGTATTGAAAGCCGAGGGGGACTCACAATACCCTTGTGGTAAACGGGTACTTTCCAGATGTTTTTGTCTAAAGGTAAATGACGTCAGATCCTGTGAGTCTTTGTGCAATGGGATTGAGAAAAACAATTTTTTTTAAGTCAATCACTGTGAAACTTCGTGCTTCAACAGGTATATTACATAAGATTGTAGACAGATTAGGAACTAGAGGGAACACGGCTTCTACAATATGGTTTGTCAGCCTAAAATCTTGAATTAGTCTCCAAGACCCCCTTTCCCTTTTTTCACAGGATAGATTGCTGTGTTTGATTCCCTGATCCATTATGGCGGAAATCGTCTTAAACATACCTTCATCTGCCTCTCGAGACATAGGATACTGTCGTGCTCAAGGTATAATTGCTCCTGGTTTCACTTTAATCTCCAACCCCCTCAGTAGGCCTACGTCATAGGGGCCGGTGATCCATAATAAAACTGGTACTTTTGCCATGTCGTCAAAATACTCAGGACGCTTTTGTGCTGTCATCATCTTCTGAGGAACTTCTCTTTTATTTGCTCTCACCCAGTAAGTGATGTCTATGTTATATATTACTTCGTCATCAGATGGATGATCTCCAAACAGATCTTCATCAGTGGCTTCGGTCAATCTGTAACCCTCCTCAATGGCGATTACTGCGCACCATTGTCTGCCTTCATCATCATTTCCATCAAGCAAAACCATTTCTCCTCGCACTATGCCTGCTTGTAGCTTTAAGGGAAAGACTTGTGCCTCCTCTTCAAGCATAGGTATTCTTGGTCTGAACAGAAATTTATCTAGTGTTCTCATTGCTCTGCCTGCTAGGCCTGGTAGCCATGACAACAGAATGTGTACTCAATATTGAAAAACCTCTGGTTCTAACGGTATTGCTCTTGCAGCTTTCTGTCCTGAAAAAACTATAATAATTTCACATACGTTTAAATAATGCATTCCTGGTGTTGAACACACTATGCCTTCATCAGTAGATGAAATGGGCATATTCAACTTTGTCATTAAATCTCGTCCCAATATATTAACAGGCATTTGCCTCGAATATAGCAATGGCACCTTCATGTCACATTCTCCTAAAGAGACTGGTAATTCTTCAGTAAAAGAAACTCTGCTTGTAGCTCCTGCTTGTAGCTTCAGTTTTCTCCAGTGTAAGTGTACACTGGTTGTGTTGGGTCTCGCCAGTAACTTCCTAAGGAAAACTTAACTACATTTCTAACCTGAATTAACCAGCAGTGCCCGCCCACACCTCTTGTCTTTGTCTTACTCTTTACACTACCAAGGGCGGAGGCACGCACTACGAATTGCAACACTAAGATGTCGTATGATGATATTTCAAAAATCACAGATAAACATGCGCAAACAATGGGCTTTTCGACAGAGGAAGCAGAAGCAATTCTCAATTTAATTAAGGACACTAGCACCAGTGCAACAAATGCTGATCCAAACAAAAAAATCAAACAACTTGAATACCTGATCAGAAATGAGATTAATCGTAAACTGCATGCTACCACATTAACAAAATATTACAGATCACAACGTATCCCCAGAGGATTACGCATGACTATACGTCCAACCCTTTGCAAGGAAAACAAAGAGTTTGTCAGAAAATGGGTCAATATTCTTAATAAATGTTAGTTAGATTTAATCCTTCTCATGATACAAGAATTGGCTAATGAATTGAAAGTATTGGCAACTGATATAGAAATAATCAAAACAGATCTAAGCAAGTGCTTGAGTGGGGAAGACATGGTAAACATGCTAGATGATATCAACGGACAATTGGAACAATACAATTTGGAATTGGAGAATAAGAAAATTCGTAAATATAAGATAGATACCTATGATTATCACAATGATGCGGTGTACACATGGATGGAGAAATACAGGCACCCCGGCCAACCACATCAAAATAAAAGCTCCTCTGATCAATCAAGTACTGATTCCGATTCCCAACCACGTCCTAGCACATCAAGAATACCAACCCCCTCGAGTAATGATGAGCAGGCAACCACCGCAGAAAACGCTGCAACAGGTGACGACAGACCACTTAGACAGTCTTTTTTACACAAGGACAAAGGAAGAAAAGAACCCGGAGGGGCGGCAGGAAAAGGAAGCACAGAGAAATTACCGCACAGGTACCCCAGCAGGAAGATCTAATCATCAACATATCTAATCGTCATTTAAGTATGGCAGAGAGAAACATCTTTCAGAACGGACTTAGCTTGTTTCCACCATTCACCACCAGTTTGTTCCACACAAAAATAGAAATCTTCTAGTTTATTCGCAAATTAAAACTGAAGGCGTATTTTGCAGATGTTGAGATTCCAGCTACAGAGACTGCTAGCAACTACCTGGAACTGAAACCTAAAAGCCAATTTATACCACCATTACCACATGGAACAATTGACATCTTCCACAAAGCTATCTTGAGAGATCTGAAGAAGATTTTGTTCAAAACTCCAAGATTCCGCAATCTTAACATAAGTGATCTGTCAATAATCAGAAACTTATATGAGAATGAGTCAATCACCATCAGCCCAGCAGACAAAGGCGGGGCATTAGTAGTAATGAACACCGATGACAACAGACAAGAATGCCTAAGACAACTGAATGGGCCTCATTCCGAGTATGGCGGTAAGGGATAGCGGCCACCGGTAACGAGACCGGTGGCGGTAATCCCTTACCGCCATACTCCGAGTTCCCTCTGCGCCCTCGCCCTTAACGCCTGCTTTGAGCAGGTGTTAAAGTCGAGGGCACAAAGGGGCCTCCAAGCCAATAACGGTGACCGTAATGAACGGTCACCGTTATTTGCATCTTTCCCATTCCCATTGAGCCCTATGGGGGCTCATTTGGGAATGGGGAAGAGCCTTGGTGAATGGGGAATTACCGCCCCGCCAACCTTGGAATGGGGCGGTGATTCCGCCATCCACCAAGGCGCTGCCGGTCCGGGTACGGCGTCAACCAAGGCGTTAATAGCGCCATTGGTTAGCGCCATACTCGGAATGAGGCCCAATGACACAAAGATATATAAGTTATTATCATACAATCCCATCGGAGAAATCACAGAAGAGTTGAAAACTATGTTAGAGATGGCTGAAGAAAATGAATGGATAAGTGACAAAACTAAAAACTTTTTGACAGAGAGCTTTCCAAAAACACCACACTTGTACTTGCTTCCTAAAATCCATAAGGCATTACTCAAACCACCTGGACGTCCTATAGTGGCTGCCACCACAAGTATTCTTCAACCACTAGACATCTACATAGACACCATTTTGCAACCCATAATACAGAAACATCCCACCTATATTAAGGACACAACAGATTTTCTCAATAAACTGGCACAGATTGAACTCAATGAACATGACCTCTTAGTAACTATTGATGTCAACAGCCTGTATACATTGATTCCACACGGTCTAGGACAGCAGGCAGTGGAATGGTTGTTACTGCAAGAAGAAGAAATTGGTGCTTCAAAAGAATGGATCATGATACTACTGGAATGTATTGCCAAGAAAGCCTACTTTCAATACGACAAACAGTTTTACTCGCAGATAAGTGGAACTGCAATGGGGGCAACAATGGCACCCGCATATGCGAACTCATTTATGTTGAAATTTGAAAACGATCACATCATCAAACATCCTGTGTGGCAAAGATATATCAAACATTGGGGGAGATATATAGATGACATTTTTTTGATCTGGAACGATACACAAGAAACTTTGAACTTGTTTTTGACATATATCAACTCAATTGACACCAGGATCCAATTCACGTTCGAGATTGGACATCTGAGTATACATTTTCTGGATGTTTTAGTGACCCCTCAAGTACCCACATTTAACACCAACGTATATCACAAACCAACGGATAAAAACGACCTTTTACATAGAATGAGTTTTTCCTCCAACCACAATAAAAAGTTTACCATATAGCCAATTACTTCGGATAAAGAGAATCATCAACACAGATGGTCAATATGAACAAGAGAAAGAGACAATGCTGAACAAATTCAAACAACGTGGATACAGAGAGGATGAACTAACAGCTGCATCAGACAAAGTAAGGGCGCAAGACAGATCTACTCTGCTGGCTACTAAAACTAAAACCACCACAGAAAATCCACTAATATATGTGAGTAGATATAGCGTCCAGTCTCCTAAAATCAAGAGAGTCATACTCAAACATTGGCCCATATTGACTTGTGACGACAAGCTCCAAAATCTATTTGAAGAAAGAACGTTTTTTGCCAACCAAAGAAGTAGCAATTTGAGAGATTTGCTGGTCAAAACCAAACCAAAGAAAAATACAAGCTACATTTCAAAGAAGCAAGGAACTTTTCCCTGAATGTCATGCAGCAACTGTAATAATATCATTAAAGGCAACACTGTGACACATCCCAGAATGGGACAAAAGATCAGCATCAAAAGCTATTCAACGTGCATGACAGAAAAAGTTATATATTGCATTAAATGCCCCTGTGGCTTGTTGTACATTGGTCAAACAAGCAGAAAAGCACGAGTTAGATGGAACAAGCATAAATCAAACATAAGAACCAAAAATAAGCACTCTCCAGTTGCTAGACATTTCAATCAAGCAAACCACCAAGTTTCACAAATGCTTTTTCAAATTTTGGAAGCTATCGATGTTTCAAACAGTGGGATAAGCATAACCAAGAAACTGAAGCATATTGGATAGAGAGACTAGACACGGTCTCCCCTCTGGGATTGAACGAAGAATTGGATCTGCATTGCTTTATTTAATTCACCTGGTGTAATAAGACTTGCATGCTATATGGTCAAAAGAAACAGGCAAAGTGCAACACGCCTGAGAATGGACTTTAGCAGCACTGATTAGAATGACACTGCAGTATACGTATTTGTATTTTTGATACTTATTGTTGTTTTCATAAGTTAGGTACAGCCATGTTTTAACACATGCTAATATAACTCATTTCTCTTGTTTTCTTGAGCAATGTAGGGTTGTAGTCGTTAGTCAATTTTTTAGCTGTGTGAAATAAACAGCAGCAAGTGAATGCACATGATTAATTTCACGCACTTTAAGGTAAGCATGAGTAGACATAATGTATTGAGAAGAGCTGTGTTTTTTACAGGTAATCATAAACATTCAAAAGTTTTTATAATTGTGCTTCTAAAGAATTGGTATGGACCAGTAGTCACACATTAATCAGTATTGCTTGACGCGCATGATCATGCACTCTAAGCTCAACCTAGCCCATTCATTTGCTTATCACAGCAAATGATATTCTTTACCACCCATTCACGATCGTTTAAATGCTTTTTCACAGCACGTTGCTGCAGTGTTGTTGGAATTTCCGGATGACCTGTACTAGCGCTAACAACAGCACCCAGGTTGCCATAGCAACCAGCAGCGTTGACCAAGCCGCGTCACGACGCACACGTACGCTACGTTGCTTATATCTGCGTTACCTTGGTAACGCATAGTTTTTGGAACTGCCGACATCTCGGCAACAGAACGCATTGAGACGCGCTACACGTTGCAGCAGCAAGATACAGGTGAGCGATCACAGTGGAGCTAACTTTTATCTGGTCCCCCTCAAATATTGATCGATCTGAGCACTAACTTATAGTCTTCTACAACGCAGGTCCCACGTACATGAGAGCAGACGTGCCAGACACACGCTCTGCACTTCAAATCCACCACGGTTATCACTGTGCTACATAAACGTATGGTATAAATTTAACTACCTTCATGACAAGGTATGAGGATACATTATTAGTATGCATATGTTTGAATCATCTAATCTGTTTATAGTTTAATGATGCACCGTATGTATTGGGATATTAGAAAGGAATTGTTTTCTAATTACTCCTGCAGAATTCGCAACTGTAAGGATAGTCACATGTAGACTGGATTTGATGAATGGGATCGCACCTTGGACTCCCTTAAGCAGGACAAAATTATCTTAAGTGGCCGCATCAGGAAACAGGGCCTAAGTTCATCTATATGCAGGTACTGGTGCTACAATTAATCATATAGATTGCAAAACTGAAGGTAAGGGTTTGGTTGAGCCAAGAGGCATGCACTAAGATTCACTATATGTGAATTAACATGTTTAACAATTTAAGATGTATGTGACTCAGATACCAAAGCACAATGTATGTAATATTGTTATTGGATACACCCCGTCGACTAAAATAGGTACTTTTTGTTTGCTTTTTGTTAAATAGAATTTGCCCTGAAGAAGGACCAAAGGTTGGGTCCGAAATGCATTGGCAATTAGCATGAATTCTGCCTCCTCATTTTAAGATGAACCTCTAACATTAAAAGTCATTAATTGCAGCATTGGCAAGTCTATTTATTTAGCCAGTTGAATAGCAATCTATGGACTATTTTTTCAACAGTATATACATTTGATTTAATTCTGCAGTAGTCTTTACTACACCATTGGCGACGCAAGGTCTTATGGATGATTTTTCATTGGACATTATTTTTTGCTTTCAGTTTTCTCCATTGTAAGTGTACACTGGTTGTGTTGAGTCTCGCCATTAACTTCCTAAGGAAAACTTAACTACATGTCTAACCTGAATTAACCAGCAGTGCCCGCCCACACCTCTTGTCTTTGTAGCTCCTGTGAATCCCTGAGTATTCATGGCATTGCCAGAAATTGAAAATTTTCCCTCTCAAAAACATGAGCGTGTTGCAGCCGTGTCTACTAAAAACAAAAAACCTTTGTCTCCAATACTGACGTCTACCCTGGGTTCCTCATGAGGATTCGGCATCACAGATAATATTGAACACATCAAGTCTACCAGTGAGCTGTCCTATTGTGGGTACAGCCTCATTCCGTCACTCATAAAAGGATTCCCTACATTGACAGTGACACCCCCTACTCTAGGAGTTATTAACTGTCCTGTGCTTGTGTTTTGCTGAAGCTGCATAGGTGACTGCTGCGACTGTCCTTGGCTTAACTGCTACCCACTGTGGTTGCAAGCCTTGCTGCACTCTCAGCACTTGCTGCTGCATCGTTTGATGCTGAGCAAATCCATCTCCATTCTACTGCAAATATGCAGGCGGATTTGACATCCCCCCTCTCAAAAACTGGCCATTTTGCACTAACCGTTGACTTCTACTCATGCTAGCAAAGTGCCCTGTCATTCCACAAGTCCAACATATAGGCGGTGGTCTCCCAGCCTCCCATTTTGCATATTCTGATTACCATCCTGCATATTCTGAAACCCACCTTGGTTATTCTGAATGCTTCCCTGATTATTCTGCCAATTCCTTTGATTACCTTGGCAACCTTGTCCTTGAAATCCACTTTCACGTGGAGTGAATCCACTATTGCTTTGATCAAAATGCCTTTGATTATTCACCTGCAGCATGTGCACTGTTTGATCCATCTACACTCGTCAACATTGCCCCTTCAAAGGCGTACTTGGACAATTTTTTCTGCACTAGCTTTGCCTCTTCGCCCTTCCTAATATAGTCTTTTTGCGATTCTTTTCCTGCAGGAGTCTGCAGTAATGCTCAATGATCAGCTGAATTTCCGATCACGGTTTTGCTTCTATACCCACTAATTTCTTGAGCTGCTTTTCTACTGGCTCTGGCAGCCCTTGGCATAATATATGATAGAATACCGGTATAGATTTTCCCCAAGATTCTCGCATTTACAAACTCCATGCCTCCTGAAAATTTCGAATGTTAACAAGCGGGTCATCCCGTCCTGCATCTTTTTCGTCATTATAGCTCCCATATCGGACGTGTCCAGATACAGTACTCTAAGCGGTTTCCAGACTGCCGCCCTACAGTTATTGAATGTTTCTCCATCATGAGCAGTGTTGACTGTAGTCACACCAGGGTATCCTGCCCTTGTCCACATGTCATGAGCTCTCTCACCAAGTATGGCGACTAGGAGACCCTTAATGTCCCCTATAGCCAACATGTTTCCTCCCATCATTTTGTCAAACTCATGTATCCATTTCCCAGCGCCAGAAGTTAAACTCAGAAGTGTACACCTTAGATTATATAGCAGGAAGGGAGGAAAAAACGAATCGCACTCCCGCAGGCACAAAGAAACAAATGCCAGGTTCAGTAGGGGGTCGGAAGAAACACTGCAGACACAGTGAAACAGTTACTGATGTCTTTTAATGTTAATACAGAATAAAAAAAAACAAATGCATTGTGCAAAAAACAAATGCACGACACAAAGCAGCACATAGAAGACAGAACAGCAGGACGCCTAAGTTTAGCAGCCTGCAAACAACGCGTTTCGCGCTATACTGAGCGCTTGATCACGTGAGGGGGAAAGGGTTGGACAGTGATAAATACACCACCAACAACAGTCCCTTAACTATGTCAATGGCAACAGCTGCTACCAACACAAGAGGGAACAGGGGCGGCCATGTTGGAAGGGAGTGTGTAAACATGCTGAAACAGAAGAATGAAAGCACAGTGCTTTTGCAAGCGCTTCTGTCAATGATCAGTAGAAGTAAGTAAAACTGACCAAGATGTAAAACATAGTGTGTAACACCACAGTCTCCAAATAGGGAAAAAACCGTTATACATGTATCAATACCTATATGAGGACCTTGCTAGACATCAATGGACAGTGCATAAAATAGCAGTATGGTGACCACATAGCATGGAAGATGTAATAAGCCACACTCAAAATAAATAAACCAACATTAAAAATCACCCCATGTAAATGCATAATCAGCCTCATGAACTAACATATCATTCCCGACACTTAAGTAGAAAATACAATACAATAACAATAAAACTGGTCAACCAAGATTAGATGTAAAATCAGGTTAAAAACAGTAGAACTGGACCTAAATGTTAAAAAATGTCAGCAAGGTAATACAGCCAGCAAGATAATTTGTGCAAACAGCAAAAATAGCAGCTAGATCGTCAGATGTCAATTATACAGTGCAAATAAGCAAATAGAGCAGCAAGGCAACAGTGTGCCTTAGATTATATCTATCCATTTGAAGCCATGGTATATACTGTGGTCTGGTTTCTCCTTTCTCTGGCAAGGGAAACTGCAAAGCCCCAAACTCATTCTCATCTCTCATCATTTATCTGACCACCGCAGGGATGATATTCCCACATTGCCTTCTTCCTGGCAATGATCTTAATCTGCTTACATAAAGCAGCAACTCCCCCCTCTCACCCTGAAGTTGCCCTTTAGGTCTGTCCGACTGTGTCAATGGTTCTGATACCCAAGGTATAGGTGCATTCAAATCCGACCATCTTGCTTCCTTATTCATAGGAAAGCATCCCTCGGGACCACATACGTCATCTCTCTTTTCCCCATGGAAGGTTTCCATTTCTTCATCTGACATTTCTTGTGCCCAACTCGTGCAACTTCTCTCTTCGTCATCTATATTTAGAGTTAGTCTATCTCTTGTGCTTCATACTACATGAGGCTTCCTCTGTATCATACAACTGAGGGCTCTCAAGTTGATAACTCTTTCCCTTCCACCTTAGCTCTTTCTGAGCTCTAATTTCATGGTATACTTTATCGATTGCTTCCCCATTGCTCCTAGAGTCAAACTTGTCTTCTAGATTTGCTCTAGATGGGCCTGTAATGACTCGTATTCTGTAAAGAATTCCTCTATACCCTCCCATGCTACTTGTGGATTAGGATCTCTTACTTCCTTTCGCAGGCGATAAAGATCGCTTGCTCTCTGCCTTCTTTTTCGTTCTATATCATTGTCAAATTCTCTTCGCTTTCTCGTTTCCTCACTCACTCTGTCTTCCTCATTTTTCTTCACATCCCTTCTCTCATTTACCCTTTGTATCTCCTCATCCCTTCGTCTCTGTATTCTTTTTTCTCTTCCTCTTTCTATTCTTTTTCTTTCAAGTCTTTCCTGCTCATCAATCATTCTTTGTCTATTGTCATGTTTCCTTTGCTCCTCTGCTCTCTCTTGTTTTTTCGCTTGCTCATCTTGATATAACTGCTCTCATCTCTGTCTATCTTTCCTTTTTACCCTTTGATCTTTCAATCATTCCTCCCTTTCTTTATCTTTTTATCTTGCTCGTCTTGATCTCTTTGTTTTACGTAATCAATGCTTTTACCATCGAGTTTAAGCAAAATCTGACCACCCATCCATTTGTCTGTAAGAGCGCTATCTCATCAGCTTTATCTCTTTCTCCTTTCTATTGCTTTATTTCTCTTCCTATATCTAGAGACGTACTTGCTTGATCGCTTCTTTCCTTATTACGTCTCTCCTTGTTCCTCGGGACCTTAGAGATTGCATATTTCTCAGTATTTTTCTCTGGGCTCGCATCACTACTTTGCGTAGGTGAGTCACATGCCGGGTTGCTATACCCTGCCCCTGCTTTAAGCTCCCTCAATGGGTATAACCCATCATCTTTCTTATTCTCTTCAGATGGGGCGAGTGGAGCAGAGGGCTCTTCACCCCCCTCTTTGCATACATTAAGTATCCAGTCTATTGGAGGCTGCTCCCCTAGCTCCTTCTGGTACACTTTCCAGAGCTCTAAGCTTTCTAGGGGCTTGTCTAGCTTCTTCCAAGTATATGCTGCATGCAAATATGTCATCATATGCTGCAGGGCTGCCTTTGATAGTGACCCTTCTTGCGGCCATGGCCTCCTTGCGGCCATTGTCTGCGGTTCCTTTAACCCTTTCTGCACTATACTGTCTAAGTTTAGATGCATGTTTCGGCAATTGCTTGCAGAGGTGCACAAGTGGAGTAACATCCTCCGTCCTTAACACTTCACTCTTTTTCTTTAATCACAGATTTAAAAGTACATTTCAGGAAAACAACACAATATGAGCGAGCACCAACCGTCGCAAGCTCCAATCCGTTTGGTCACAGTTTTTACTTTAATCTTGCTAAAAAACAACCACCAAGTGTAATAAAAAGAATTGATTTCTTTTTCAACTTCGCGCTTCTCTATTTATCATCAATTTTCTTCAATTATGACGTCATCATCAATACATAAATACATAAACCGAATGGACAAACAGACATACTCAACCGGTTACATATATCTTTCTCCACAGCCCTTCTCTGGGATCTGTCTTGCCCTCTAAAAATACTCCTCAAGGAACTTAAATCAATCTCTTTAGGACCGTCTTAAATCAGACCCGTTTTCTACGTCATCCGTTACAGGACTCTAGATTAAGATTTCTTCTAACGTTCTTTAAAACTTATGTATAGGACGTATCCTCTTTATCGTGGCCTCTCTCAGGATTTCTATTGCTCAGCCACACTCAAGTCAATATCTATTCAATATTTTAACACTCTTATTCTCACGTTATGGTTATCCCACTTCTCTCCATTACTCTCTTTTTCCCTTATCACTTCCCTTTATTTACTACGCATGCATTAATTTGCCACTCTCCTCAGTTTCTACTCACCATTCGCATGTTCGTCTTCTGACCCTCGGAATCACACGGCTCTTTTACCATCTACTCAAACTGTTGTCCGATCAGCTTCTCATAGACATGGGAGGGGATTCTATGGAAACTAGGGGACCCATCACACCCGCCTTGCAAGGTCTTCATAATTACACTAACCACTATCTACGAGGAGCTTCATGTCTTGTCAGCCGAATGGCAAAAGTCGTGCAATATTTCCTGGACTCTAAAGTTTACTTATGTCGATGGACTTTTTAATAAACCATCCTCTCTCTGCTACCAAGTGAACTGTATATCTCAGCCCCTTTGATGAGTAGCAATTACCCTTGAGATGGATGGGGATGCAGATTTTATTCATACATCAATAATCAAAACGACTCAGGTAGCTTGGCAAAAGGAAGTCTGTTTTAATGTCAATTATCTAAAACAGGGAGTACAACGAACATCAGCACTCGCTCGATCCTCTTACTCAACAAATCTTACAAAAAATGGGGGTTATATTAAGCAAAATCATCATCTTTGGCGTGTTGACCTGCATCATAACCAATGTCATCCTCTGTGGCAAACTACAAAAACCTATTGAAGGAAGTGATAGGCTCTAAGTGAATATCTAAGTATAAGTTCCATATCAGTATAGAACAGTGAGGGAAAGTGATAGGGTACTTAACATCAGGTGGGGCAACTAAGCCCTCCCCTTAAAATGGCCACTATGAACGTCACTAAATACACGGCATCCCATTGGCTGCACAAACTATAGAACCCTTAATTACACGGTCCTCTACAATTGGTTGGCTTCTAACACCCATCAGTACTTTTCCACCTATGCCTAGCAGGTTGCAGACTGAACATCCAGGTGCTGGTGAGCTCAACCTAACACAGCTTCCCACTAATTAGCAAATCAATCCATCATCACCTCAATGGTCCAGTGTCAATTAGGTCTTTGAAGCCTGGCCTTGTGTTTGTACTATGCTCTGATAAACATTAAGGAGTGTGGACACACTCTGCCCGCATGCGTAGGTCTGACCACCTCATTCATCCAACTTCATTCTTCCACGTGACTGGATACCATGGAATTGAGCCTTTTAGTATATTAAAATACTATGTTCTAATAGTCATCTGGCGTCTTTTGTTTTGATCAAGCCTTCTGAACAGGAGTTTCTGTTCTTTCACACAAATTGTATTCAATGTCAGTTCACTCCAGTTTGATAAGACCTTGGCTTCTTTGGCTCCTCTAACTCCTTCTGCTGAGATTCCTTTTGTAATTCAATTTGCTTTTTAACTGTGACACACTGAAATGAGGTCTTCCTGCTAATGTCCAGCACTGCTTATAATGCGTAGTGGAAAAATCCATCCTTTACTCGTCCATATGCATATAGATATATATTGGTGGTTGCTGCAATCTATTTACTATAAAGCTAGCCTCAAGATTACTTTGTCTGCTTGAATTTCTTTTGCATCTGTACACGTATAAACTAGCTTAATATCTACATCTGGTTCTGTGGCATAAGCTTTTTCACCTTGATCCCAAGATGTCACTTATCCTTGATACTTTCTTGATGCCTTATAGAATATCTGCATTCTCTGGTCTCTGCATCTCTTCTACAGACGTCAGCTCGATTCTGTGTGACATCACCATTCATCTTTGCCATTTATCTGCTCTGCTTCTTCAGGAACCTTATTTAAATGGCCATCATATTTTCTCGTATGTAGGTACGGTTTTCTCAATGGGTACCTTGCCTCCCAGATCTTCTTAGGTATTGGTACTTTCACTGGTACTGCACAGAGTCCATACTCTGCTCTTTTTCTGTTCAACTGATCTGTGTATGTCTCATACTCTGGTTTCCAACAGACAGTTAATATGGGTGGGGGAGTTGGAGTAGGGGTACTTGGCTCCTCCTCTATACCATCAGTTCTGATCTTAGTTCTCTCTTTTTATTCATCAAGGTGATGTCAAATTCATATATGTGCACTACCCTAATCTCACTGGTTCCTTGATTAAATAACCTTCTCTTTCTTGCCATAACTCTCAAGCTGATTACCTTCACACAGCTCTCATATTTATCAATGCCATTATTTGCCCTTTCAGTATTGGGAGAAACCTAATGGCATTCTCACACCTACTACCCAGGGATCTTCTATTCAGGCGGCCAGGGAAGGTCCACCGCTTTTGGATCCTGATCCTGGGGGTGGACAAGCGAGGGAGGATCATCTGGGTAGAGGGTCTCAGAGTACCGGGCAGAGAATGCCAAAGGGCAAGACATGGTATTTCCCCTGCCCTGATGATAATTCCCCTACCCCCTGTACCTTTGTAGGCTACTGTGACAGTACCTTACGTGTTGACAACATTCAAAGTACTGCAAAGAGGAAGAGGCATCTTCATGTGAGGAAGATTACCTCTGAAAAAAAACATTATAGTACTGAGAAGAAGAAGATGCAAGCAGAGGCAAAGCAGTGCTTTCAATACTTATGTCCCACTAACAAGGTCAGGCAAAGGCAGGGACTTAAAACTAACTACCATCACCTGCAGCCTATCAACCTTTGCTGGGATTATAAAATGTACACAGTCAAACAACCCAGATAGAACGGGGATTGCAGAGCACAAGGAGCAGCAGAAAGGGGTGTTGTGTCCAAGATGGTCCCTGAGCGAATTGACTGGTGAGTCATCAGACGTCTGCACAGGAAAGTTGGCAGTGTGGCCAGGGAGCCGTACTGAAGAAGTGCAGGGAGACGCATCTGCAGGCGATCCCTGTGGTGAACACCCAGAACTGCTTGTTACCCTGGCTGAAAGCACCAGTCCAGTGTTGTCAGAGGGGCAGGTGTAGCAGCCCTACCTTTTAAGCGGAAGAATGAAAACGCCAAATATCCAGATGAGAACACCAGGGAGTTTCAGAGGCTGAATGCAACCCGACGCGTTTCTAATCTGAAGATACATTTTGGCTATGTAGTCTTACGTGTCAAACTGCTAAATTGTGCAAATCTGAAACTAAAGGAGTTCGCCTGGCCGGTAATGGAAAGCAATGTAACATTGTAACAGGCTGAATCTCCCAAAACGGCTGAGCGAAAAGCTGCTGAGGGGAGCTAGCGAAGTGGGAGCAAAAGCCAACAATATACGAAAGAAAGTTGTCAAAGTGAAAGAAGAAGCTGAGGGCAGCGCTGGGGTGACTGGTTGTGTGACCTGTAATGGGTGGACCATTTGGTCTAAAACTGTGCCTAGCCCAGGAAGCCCTGATATATAAAGAAAAGCCCCAAGCCCAATGTTATGGCAGAGATGAAGAGCCACTGGTTGCGCGACCTGTTATGGGTGGACCATGCGGTCTAAAACTGTGCCACGACTAAGAGGGGGCTCCAACAGAAGGGTTGCAAGGTGAGAAGAACCTATGAACTTTGTTTTGTGAGCAGGAACCGTATTGAGCTTGGGGAAGGGAACCCTGAGCCTTGAATGAATACAACAAGACTTTTGATTACTGGATACTTCATGAATGTGAAGTTTGGGGATGGGCGCCTGAACTTCTTACAAATCTTTTTTTTAACTGCAGTTTTGCCACTAAACCCATCTATAGCATCTATAGCAGCGTGGACAGAATATGCAAAGTGTTGTAGTCCTTGGCATTTGCAGAGATATCTCACATGTTGCAGTGATACGCCTGGAAGAGGTAGGAATCACCTTGTTTGCGAGCCTTGACCCGATATGGAGAGAGACGACTCTGCGGTCCTGAAGCCACCTTGCCTTTCAACCATCTGAAACATCTGGATGTCACTTTACGCTAGATCTCTTTGCATCACACCCAGAGTTACAGGCACAAGGTGCATGGATTGGTCTCTCAGCCCACGTTCAACGTTTGACATGAACAAGAAGGGCCGGTTGAGACATGCTACACAAACAAGCCGACTTATCACAACCTGGAGTTTTGCCTGTTGTTCGTTTGTACACTTCATAGGCTTCCTTATGAGTATGCTGGTAACAATCAAAACATGTGGTATTTGCATGTGTTATTAGAAGATGCCACGTTTTTCCCATGACCAGCATACTCATCATGCGTCCTTTGCAGAGAAACAGTATGCCTGCCTGTGACTCATGGCTGTATGACAAAATAGCACTACAAAATACCCTTCTAGCAAACCCTGGGTGCACAGGCCCATACAGCCTCATCTTTGGAAAAGACCTCAGCTGTTTCAGTGCTTACTGGAGAGATGGCATGCTATTTGCAGAGCATGGGTTTGTTTCCTGGATTGGCCACGTTGGTCTACCGTCATTCCAAAGTGAATAAAAGGAGGAGAATGTGTTTAGACCAATGGCACCAACTTATCTTACCGCCCTACCATCTGCTGACTTCCTTGCCAAGGCCATTGTAAGTATGGAGAGTTGTGAGGACAGGAGGACGAACGAGAGAAGTGTGAGGATCATCTTCAGGGCCACAGAGGGAGTTGGGAAATGCTGATGTATCAAGAAAAGCAAAAAGAGGAGAGAACTGAGGATCATGGGGTGTCCTTGTGCATTGGAAAATGATTAATAGAAATGCCTAAACACACGGAAAAACACAGACAGGATACCCTCTATGCAGTTCTAGGACATGTATGCAGCCACAGCCAGCCCAATATCGAGGACGGAGATATGTGGAGGGGAGACTATGAGGAACTAATCGGTGTGGTTAAGGAATACAGAAAAAGGTTGCTGTTGACCTCACCGCGACCCCTGCGGAGTATCCCTGGGTTAGAGGAAACACAACACAGCCCCACAGTATCCATGTGAACAGGTCATTCCCCTTGTAAGGTGCAAAAGACTGTATGCACGTAAGGAGTGCAAAGCATCCACTGCAGTGGTCGAAGTGAGCCGGAGGGGTCGGGCGCGGTGCTCCTCTAATTTTTTTAATTATATTTTACTGCTCCTATACTTTTATTTTTAAAAGAAACCATTCCGGAATGGTATCGTTTTAAAATGAAAGTGCAGGAAGAAGTTGAAACTTGCACTTTGAGTGCACTACACTGAACGTTCCCTTAAACAGCAGGTGCGTGTGTTTGGGGGTTTGTATTGTGTGTGGGTGGGGGAGTGGGTGCAGGGCAGCAGGGAATATAGTTCCGCTACTTCTATTCATACACTTCGACCACTGATCCAATGCCTAATAGAACGTAGTGAAAGGGGACTGGATGGCCAGGCCGCTGACAAAGGAGGAGTCATGAGTTGGGGGGGGTGGTCAGGGATGTTGTCAAGGAGACTGGTGACTGGAGGGGGTAGAAGTACTAGGGAAGGGAAAGGAGGTGAGAGCCGGGGGCTCTGGGTTGTCCCCTGGAAAATTAGAGTAGAGAGATTAAGGGAAGGAAGGAGGTTTGGGGGGTTTCTCCCAGAAAGTCAGTGGGGTAACGGGAGGTTGTGGTGGAGAGAGAGCAGGAGGTGCTCCTTTTCGCAACTTCCATTGCATGAAGGTAAGTGCGATGGCAGTTGGGAAAGGGATCATCCAATCACAGAGGAAAGCAGGGCAGCGATGAGATGACACAGGTTGACATAATCCTGATCACTTTCAGCTCTAAATGCTAAATAATATGAACTTGAAATTATGCTGCATGATTTTTTTTTAGTTCACCATGTAGTTATATTTCATTGCTACAGGTCCTACAAAGACACATTAAATCATATTACAAGTCATATTTGTGTTTCACTCAACTAAATTTTCAGTGTGAATTACCCATTGTTTCAAACCAGACACCACACCTGTGCATGGCAAAGTGCCACTCAAGCTGAACTTCCTAAATTAGCCAACGGCATATAATTCAACCCAATTAAGTTAACTTTCGGTGCACAAGGAAATACAAAACTCAGGAAATTACTTTTTGGTATGTCTGTTCCTAAATATATGAAGTGTTTTACGCCCTGTTCAGGTTTACACATCACTTTAATGGTCCCGGATACAAATGAGCCAAATCATTACTAATAAGAAAGGCTCTGAGGACATCATTAGCAAAGATACAAATTGAATTCGAGTGCGGAACATACATGTCCACGGGCGCTCTGCACAAAAAACTATGATAACATATACCGTGAGACATATTCTTCTGCAAAAACGATGCTTTCATGCTGTTGAGAAACTGAATCAATGATAAATAAAGTAGCTTATAGTGATAAGCCAGTGTTCTGAGATGGACAGGGCTGAGAGCTTGCCAGATGGGCTGGATAGGCCCGAGCACAGCGAGGACCTCCAGAGGGCGCAGGGCCACTGCCAGCCTATCTGCCCTGGAGCATATTCTTAACACTATTGGCGCTCTGGGGCTTTTGTCCAGGGAGCTGATCATTTTTTTAAGGGAAATTGCAGCCGCAATAAACACAAGTGTCCAATTTATCCTTTAAAATGTGGCGACACAAATGTCCAGGAGTAAGTTACTATGTTCATGGCCGGGAGCAAGCAGGAGTGACACAAGAGGCAGAGGTGGAGACACAGTAGCCAGGTACACGTGGGTAGAGGGGGGGGCGGTTCCCAGGATGGGAATTAGGGGAGCAGGCAAGAAAGGGACCTGGGGCACCAGCAAAAGATTACAAAATGGCAGACACTGGGGGGAGAAAAGGGGCCCATGTTTCCAGCCACCTGATTGGCCTGTTGCTACATTCCTGGGTCACAGTGTCAAGGGCAGTTTATTAGCTATCGTTCTTATCCTCTCATTAAGGACATTACAATGAATTCTCTTTCTCTGCTTCCCACTGTTGTGTGAGGAACAGGGGAATTGGAATAGGATATGTTTGGTTATTTATAATGCGCTTAATACCCACAGGTTTCTAAGCACGGCCCGGGGATCGAACCTGTGCGCTATCCTCCCGAGATGTCTGCACAACTTGTGTGGGTGGTTGCCAGATGTGGAACTTGCATATACCAGCAGCCTGATCAACAACAACGTTTTCAACCATGAACAGGATTGGACAGAGGTGGGATTTGAGCCCACACAGAGAAATGAACAATCAGTGCACAGGGCGAAACTACTATTCCTGCCCTTGGGAACACACATGGTGCAATGCCTGTCTTCAGTGGAAAAGCCAAAATGGATCATACCATCAAAGTGCAGAACCAAGATCCAAATGACAAATTAAAATCAGAACATGTACTTATGTGGGAGCGCTACATATTCTAGAGTATAAGGCAAGCATGAAGGAGCACTATTCATCAAGAACAACATTGCTACATGTTAGGGTCATGATGTATAAGTCTTAGTGACAAAAGCAACCTTGGCACATGCCTGGGAAACAGAAGGAGGTGTACTGGCCCTAAGCTTCTGATCAATCGGATGAGCAAGCACAGTTCCTGTAGAAAATGTCTTGCATGATGACATTGCAAGGACTGGTTCATTTAGACCATAGGCGAGGTAGAGTAGATGAGTCTTTTATTGCAATTCCCAAAATGTAGGAAAGTGGATCCCTTCCAGCTGGAGTTGACCTATACATGGAGGGATTGCCCACTAAAACCTTTTGTAGCTCAACGGGATGATGGATAAGCAAGTGCTGTGCGTCCAGGCCTAGATGTGTGTGTGTATTTATGTACTGACAGTTTGGTAGAGTGTTTGCATGCTTTGGGCAGCCTTATGCTGGTACAGGGGACAGAGAGAAAATCTTAGTGGCATGACTCTGAACTATTTTCAGTTTTTATAGTGCCTTCACCTGGTGCCCGTTCAAGATAAAATGATCAGCTGCATTTTCTTTATGTTATCATTTGAGTGGACTATAACATATAATATCCTAACCCATACTTTGAATAGGAGCATGTGTGCAGTCAGGAGAAAGGTAAAGGCAAAGGGGTCAAAAGGTCTGAGAGCATCATTTCATTCTGTTGCCTACGTGGCATAACAAGTTTGAGAGATAATGTTATGTCCCCAGAACCATCACCCAGTTTGTGATAGAACTGTGTTTCACGCACATGCAATTGATAAGCGTAAAAGGCTGCAGGTGGGCGGGGCAATGTGAATACAGCTAAGGATTTTGTTACTGTTTACATCCTATCTTGATGTGGTGGGTACTGTTGTAAAGGAACACATGGAACCATGTTATCTGAGTCCGGGTGCATCAGCAGGTATTTCACAGCTATGGCCAATGATGTTGAATGAAGTCAATGGGCCTCATTACGACCCTGGCGCTAATGGGTCAACGGCGCCATAAAAGGCTGTGGCGCCGTTAACCCATTAGCGCCTGATTACGAGGTCCCTTTGCGGGACCCAACATTAACGGCTGGTCTACACCAGCCGTAAAAGTAGGGACCCGCTAAGGGATCTTGGTGCTAAGTACAGTACCGCAATTTGCGGTAGCGTACTTAGCGCCTTCCCCATTCCCATAGAGCCCTATGGGGCGAAAATGGGAATGGGGAAGGGCCATGGTTCAATGGGGAATTACCGCCCCGCCAACCTTGGAATGGGGTGGTAATTCCCCATTGAACCATGGCGGACCCGTTACAACACCAGCACCAACCATGGTGCTAATAGCGCCATGGTTTAGCGCCAGTGTTGTAATGAGGGCCAATAGGTGCAAATAGAATCACTCTGCATATCTTCCCTCGTTCTCTCTAAGTAAGCAATTACTTTTTAATGTTAATGATCAGCAGTATCATCACAGTTCCTTTACCAACTTGAATTTTTAATTGGAAATCACTGAGAAGGTAATTTAATTCCAGATGGGTGAGAATTGTATAATGATATCTGTTTCAAGTCTCTGAAATGTGCCTATAATTGAACAAGACAAATGGGTTTTGTTTTAGGCTTTTATGTGCAGTAGTGCGAATGTATGCTTTCTTGGTTGTGGGACCATCCAGTGGAGGGCAAGGCATTAACGAGGTTGGTGATGGGAGGGGCTAACTCCTTAAGTTCTACATTGAGGAGCGCAGCATTCCATGTACCTGTGGAGACGACATTTTAAAGCACGTGATGGCCTGGGTGAAATTTGGCTTGCGTATTGTTCATTCACAGACAGGCAGTACTTGTGGCTGAGGCAATTTGGTTAGCCCCATGTGTTGAGTTGAAGTGAATATGTTTTCCCAAAGGCTGGTAATTGTGATACTGGGAAAGTTATTTAGCAGTGCTAAACCGATGTAGTATTCCCAGCCGCTCATTTCTGGTTCTTTAGAGCTTTTGTTTGGAGCTCTCAGAGTCACTGGAACGAGCTTGGAAATGTACCTTTACTTCCCTGGCAACGGTGTGCCTGTATTTCTGGGTTTGTATTTTGTATGGAGTGGTCTGCAGCTGATCAGGTTTGTGTTCACTGATTTTCAAAGTCTGGATGGATTTTCATGGAATTTTCAGAATTTGAGGGGGTTTTAGCAACCAGATCATGTTGCAGAAGGTCAATGTGATATGAGATGACCATGAGAAAGTTTAGGGGTCTATAATTTGGACATCTGGAATCTGTGAGAACACAATGAGAGTGGACCAACCTCTATGTGTGGGTTTCATTACCAAACCGGAGAAGTCCGGGTTGTCCAAATCTTCAACAGTGTTTTGGCTTTAGCTGTTGACTGTTTTTTCAGGCTAGATAGTTGAATCACCCAGAATGGTTGTGCATTTTGAAATGATGAAGGTTGTTTCTGCGAGCTCCAGGATTTCGGTTGGGAAGGAAATATGGTGCTTGGTGGCTGTGTGGGCTAACAATCCCCATGACAAACAGTTAGCTAGTGAAACAGTTCACTAACAAGTGTTTGAAGGTTGCATATATTTGGACCACGGCTTTCCTCACAGGACAACAAGCCCTGGAAGATGATAGCTGTGCCTTTTCCTCTGCACTGTTTCATGTTCTAGTAGATTATTCTATTATTGTTCAGACAAGGTGGATATGAGTAAGTGAAGATGCACTTTGAGCCCTGGCCGGAAAGTGCGGTGAAGTTTAGAATGTTATGGTATGTGAGCAAAAACATCCAAGCTGCACCTTGGCGCAAGACGCCTGTATTTATTTTTATGTTTCCTGCTAAGTAAACTCATTTTTCTTTATTGATTCTTCAGAAAATGATAAACGAGGGACACAACTTTCAATGCACCTGTGCATGCTAGTAAAGCTTGGAGGTGTAGGGTACCCTAAAATTACCCTGTTTCCTTCGTGAGTCTTCTTGCACAGATGACTCCACCGGTTGATGACAGCTGTTGGTGTATGATTCCACTGTGGCTAGCAATTCAGGGAACATATGTGTGAATTCAGTATAGGGTCCAACAGCCTAATGTTGTGTACTGTAAGCACTAGTAGAACACGTATGTTGCCACATAAGGTCATGTCCTCTGCCTACACCAGAGAGCAAGGACTGCAGTGGCCAAAACGTGATATGGCTGGACGAAAGCCATGGAGGATGCACAGGAACCTTGGAATGTAGCATCACCTACTGGTGTTGTTGCCTCCAAACGTCTGAGTGGTTTAACCATGCAAGTGGGAAAAAGACAGAACTCAGCACCCAGTTTCCTTTTTACACTAAAGGTCTGCAGCCATACTGTACCTTGTTGAACGATTTCTCTTGTGAAGATCCTCCAGATGCATTCAACCAGAGAAGAAGACACACTTGTGTACCAGCGCATTATAAATGACTTATCATATGATATCATATCACCCTAAAATGCAGTGTGGAAGATATGCTGAACAGCATCCTTCTGAGACCACTAAGCCAATATTTGCAAACCCAGGACTTCTTCATTTGACCAGAGAGAAAACTTTGCATTGCTCCTTCTCGCTTGCTGCTGTCCCTGTGCAATTTATGCCCAACGTGGCAGAGGCATTTCAGCTACACGAGCTGGTAATCCGGAGCACCTGTGGCCTTGGGTCACTAAAGAACTGGAGGGGAGTGGGTCATCTCTGACCTGGTCTCCTATAGAAGCGTTACTTGCATAGTCCACTGAACTGAACTGGAAACAAAGAGGGTGTGTGCGCCATAACGACAGAGATCGAGTAACTAGCCTAGCCCGTGGAAGTAAAGGGCACATCCAGTGAAGGGTTGTCAAGTGCACCTTGTGTTGTACTCAAATCCCCTGCAACTCCTGAATGGACAAACCTGTGTCACAATAACTCCACCCCCAGACAGTTGTTATCAGTTGTCTAATGTACTAAAAGCAAAGCCTTCCATTTAGTAATGTCTCTATATCCACTTGACCCTTTTCCTCCAACACATACAGAAAGGGCCATAGACTGAGAAATAAATCCATCCCATTGTCTACCACTCCCTCTAATGTACAGTTCTCTGTTGTTTTCTAGCTAGGTTTTCTCTGTATAAATCACTTACATACATACACACAATGGGTATATTATTATAACATCTGCCTCTTTTTGCGGAAGTAGCCTTTATCAGCCCAATCCTACTGCGGATCGGTGAGTGGAGTTTGCGAGCTGAGTTCGTGGAGCAGTCTGCAGCAGTCCGCTGCAGACGCGTAGTAGAACCCAAATGGAACCCAAAGTGCGCCCCAGGACGAAATCCGCTAGAAAACCTAGTACGGCTTCCGTACACAGTGCACAATCCAGCATAATGAACAATGACTCTGTGAAGTGGTGCGAGGAGTCTCAAGATACGCCTACTACGCCGACCATCCAAGACGGGATAATCCCAACAAAGTCCAAAACAATTCACCCTATGTCAACAACAACGGCGAATCAAGTGCACAAGCCCGTTGAGTCTATGAAGATAAGAGAAATAAGAAACAGTGCACGAAACCTTACTGATACCAGCGAGGTCTCTCGCCCGGCACCAGTAACACCAGTCGCGACGTCTGACGATCTGAGCCGGAGCGACCTCGGGGAACCATCACGGGCATAATCCAGGAGCATAGGCCCACGGAGTTTGTCAAACTGACAGAAGAGCCTCCCTTTCCCCCGCCCGCAACCGCGAGCAATTCACCCGCCTCCTTGGCGAGCGACCTCGACGCAGGAGCTGTCGGAGGACGGCCCCTGTCCGAGTCGGATCAGAACGCGGAGCAGGGAAATGTGAACCCACCAAAGGACTGCTCTCGCAAAATGGCGAAAACAATCCAGAGTCCACGAAAGAAGCCGGGGAACAGGGGCCACTCCCCATGGGAGGCAGTGGGGGAACAGCCCACCCCACTGCACCCCCCCGTCCGGCAAAACAAGCAAGAGAGGAAGGAGGGGCATCAATCTCAAGCCCATAGAGACCCTTAGAGGTCACAGCGGCCGGCAAAATGAGGGAAAAAACTGTTAACCCAGTCCTGAGACTCCACAACATCGACCAGCCTCGAACGGGCACGAACGGGCACAACAACAAAGGCACTGATGCACCGGCCAGAAAAAGCCAAACAGAAGCCTTCGACCACCACGCAGACTAAGCCAAATACAAGTGCTAATGAGCGGGTCTCTAACACACCCGATAACTGCGTGGCCACAAGCCCAACGAAATTTCCGACCCAGAGTCAGCCTACGATTCGGAAAACTCTGCAAACAACTTTGAGGAAGGACAGCCAAAGTCAACACTAAAAGCTTTGAAGAAAAAAAAACAATAAGAAAACGAAAACAAAAAAAGACGTAAAACAAACACTACAAAAAAAACTAGTAACCAAAAAAGGGTCGGGAAAGCTTGCAAACGAATCAAAACAGATCACAAAGGAGTACGAACTTGTCAAAGTTATCAAAAGAAGGAGAACGCTCAACAACACCCTACCAAACCCCCTTCTTTCATGCCGCTTAAAGGCCTTTTTCACACAATAATACAAAAGGAAACTAACCTCAGAGTTCGAAGTCTCCGACGCGGGGATGCTGGAAATAGCACACGATCTGCCCCCATGCAGCAAGCAGAAAACTACTGACTCAATTTGGACCCAAAAAAGTGAATCAGCCAGAAAAACCGCGGTTCCTCAGGCAACTCTGGAAAAAACAAACGACAACTTAGATTTAACTCAACCACAAATAACAGCACAACCTCTACTCGAAAACTTCCCAGAGAAAGAACAAGTAATGAACACTATCACCCCACCGCAAAGCTCTAAAGACGATCAAGACCTAAACCCATCAGCAGGAGTGAAAGAGCAAAGATATGCATGGACCAAACCACATTTAGAGGTAGGTTTACTAAAAACGCCGCCAGCAACGACTACGGAAGGCGAGGCGCGCCAACATGGCTTTGAATTACCTAAACAAAGACTCTCCAAAAGCCTAAAAACAGCAGACCACGATCAAAGTACTTCAACCAAACACCCAAAACAAGATCCTTTAATTCCACAAAAAAGGTTCGACAATACTTATTCTATGCCAAAAAAACGCCACCTCAGCGACATAGCAGCAGGAATGCAGAAAGCCACCCCGAACGACAAGCCGGACATGATCACAATCATGTCAGCAATGTCAGTAGTACTAGCACCCTTCTGCAAATTGTACGAGGCAATAAAAGAAGATATTCGAGACAATACGGCAATCTTGACAAACATGATGACGAAAATTGCCCACGTTGAGAGTTACCTAACGGCGATTGAAGATCAGAAAAACTGACAAACACAAACGCGAAATACAAGAATCGAAGAATTGGAAAAAAAGATTGCCAACTTGGAACGGCTTTCCAATGTTCAACACATTCTACGGGACAGGCCATCAACGACCCAGTTGGTTCACGAACAGCTGTTAGATAAAACTAATATATCCTGCCCGAATTTAGCGTCAGAACAAAGCCAAAACAAAGTGGTTCAGAACAAAAACATTGACTTGGAAAAAACAAGGACTAAAACGGCATACTCGGTATCAACACCCAAAGAACCGATAGTACTTCCGACCGAGACCCAAACAGAAGAAATAATCATAATAAGCTCCCCATGAACCACAGAAGATTTTATGTTAGACAAAGTCCTAATGAACTTATCTCAACATATGAATGTTTCAATCAATACAGAAGACGATTTTACCCCACAGAGAACAACCGAAGGGACACCCAAGAGGGACGATCTCACCAAAAAACTGAAAGATATCCCCCACCTCAAAACAAACAGAGGAGAACATCAAGAACAGCATCATGCTAAGACGCCTAGGGGAAAAAAACAAGATGCACATAAGGAACAAGAAAAATCAAAGACTAGATGGAGAAGTAGGACCAATTTCCATCATCAAACCATAAAGGGAACGACCCGTCTCTTTAAACTTGAACAAGAAAGAGAAAAAGATTATCTCATCCTAAACCGTTCGACCGTAATTCAACTAATGAGAAAAACTAAATCCCTAAGGAAGATCGGAACAGAAGATTTAAAGCGTGTTGAACCTTACCACAGTGGAAATATAGCCAAAGCATATTTACACGTTAAAGCTGAAGCTATTGAAAACATCGACTACCTAGCTTTCAAAGAAATCAAACAGATGGGCTTCCTCTTAACGGAATTAAAATCCTCAGATAAAAAAGAAGAGAGAGAAAAACCAAACCGGGGATCACAAGAAAAAACAAGCTATATAACCCTGCCAGATATAAGGTATAACTCCACCAACACGACAAGTTACCAAGACTATCACATGAGTCACTCAATCCCAACTAAACGACATGAACAGCAGGAGCACAAACACAAAGAATCACCTGGACACTCAGAAACACGAAGGAAAACAAGAAAACCTGCAGAAACAGGCGAAGACAGCCATCCAGGAAATACATGGTCTTGTCTACTTAAACTAGAACAACTAGACCCAAAGAAGGACCACGTTCCTCTCAACCGCCCAACGATAATTCAGATAATGAACAGATCTGAAACGTTAAGGCACTTGAAATCAGAAGATATCAAACTAGTAGAACCATACCACAGCAACAAAAGAGCCAAAGCTTTTATCCATATAAAATCAGAAAGCGGGAAAAAAGTCAATCACCACGCTTTTCAAGAACTAAAAGACATGGGCTTCTATCTGACAGAAATAAAGAAACAGGGAAGAAATAAAGACGAAAAGCATCCGGCCCTCACAAATGGTCAGGAAAAAATCCTCAACCATCCTGTCCAGCTTCAAGACAAAAGCCCAAGAAAATACAAGCACCATTACTGCGCACGAGAGGACTCATCAGTAAAGCCAGACGTGAGTAAACGTACAAAAAAAACATTTGAATTGGGCAAACCATAAGGCCCCTGGAATTGGCTGAGATGAACGTGGAACATGAACAGCAAAAAATAGCAACGACCCAGCCAGCCCTCTCAGACTGCCACGTCTCAAACGTTAAAGAGGAATGGCCCACAAAAGAAGTTTTCTGCCTGGGATCGTGGAACACCCGAGGCCACGCACACCTTACTCAGTTGAGCGACGTGAACCTTGGCAGTTTTTACATAACATGCTTACAAGAGACATGGTTGATGGCTAAACCAACACTCGACGACTTCACAGTACAAATCTCGCCAGCAGTGAAAGGTCTGTTGGGAAGACCATCACAGGCCTATTGACGGCATTCAAAATTGGTTTGGGCCTGGAAGAACCGAGGAAGTGGAAATAAGCATATGAAATGCTGGTGTCTTTGACCACTTGGTCCCGACAGGACATCAAACACGGCGGAGGTCTCGCAAAAAAGTTAGCCATCATCAACTGTTACTGGAATCTACAGCGCATGTCAACCGAAACGTTTTGCTCAAACATGGGCAACACGATTGACCAGCTCTATGAGGACTTCGAAGACATTGAAATCATTATCTGCGGAGACCTTAACGCAAACTGCAGCAACCGCCAAAAGTCAAATCCCCCTACTGATAAACACTCTACAATATCAGACACCACCAGGAACAGAGGGAAAGCTTGGCAGGAGCTAATTGCAGGGAGAGATATTCAAAACATTGACATCCTGTTCCCGAACCAAATAAATATCCCAATCTGGGAGCGGGGAACATCGAGCGCTACACGAGACTACATCTGTATTTCGTCGGGTCTAATTGAATTCATAACAAGGTTCCGAGTTGAAAGAACCAACAATAGCGACCACAATCTGATCACATGCTCTTGGCAGGGATCGAGACCAACAAAACCGATATACCCTTTAGAAACAGAAGTTAGCAGCCAGAGTTCTCGAATAAGGCTAACGAAAAATGACATTCTGAAAATCAGGCTTGCATGGGAGAAGAAAGTTTGGTCCGACAAGCAGAAAAACATAAGAGAAAGACCGAACTACACTCCACTCCTATTGCCATACAAAAAACCTTGGGGGAAAAAACCATAAAATAGCCAAGCCATCCCACGCCTTTAACGAAGAAGTGGTCAAACAAAGAAAAATGAGTCGCCGTCTGAAAAGAAGAGCAAAAAAATCGAACAGCATAGAGGACTGGGAGATCTGGCAGCGGGAGATGAAAAGGTACTGCAACTGGCTAAGACAACATAAGGCACTCCAATACCAACAAGACGCAGAGGCTATGATGAAAAGACTTGCATCGAAAAAATCAAGTGAATTCTGGTAACTGATAAAAAAAAGTCGGCTCATTCACAGACCTCTCAATTGTGTAACAAAGTTGATGAGAAGAAATGGATATCCTACATAACCTTGGAATTCAAGGGGGGGCGTGGCTAAGCAGCCATGCGGTAAGACGCGTTACTGGGGAGCTCTGCTGCAATCCTGTTTAAGATCCGTATAAACTGACCAAAATCAGCCCAAATTCGACTGAAAGGCGTCTGAACACCTGTGGACCACTTGTCCTGATCCTGGAACAAATCTAGGGCCAGGAAGACCTCCACAGAAGCCACGGCAGAGACCCGGTCACCTTGAAGGAGAGGAGAGACGACCGAGCCGAAGTGCCGCCGGCCAACACAGCAGACGGGGAGCCGGGGACGAGGGCCCGCTCCGCCTGCGGGACGAGAATAAGGGCGCCCGAAGCGAAGCGCTGCCGGCTCGCACAGGAGAAGGTGAGCCAAGACGGGAGCCCGCCCCGCTCCTCTCCTGCCCCCTATCCTGCCCCCAGTACCACCGCAACCCCGCGCATGGGGCAGGGCATCCCTGCCACAGACGGAGCAGGCGAGGAGGAGCTGGAGTGCTCTCCGCTCCGTCCCTTCGACGGGAGACATTTTACAAAACCGGCGGGCGGTGCGGCCCCAAAGAAGATCACGGGAGGAGGGGAGGCTGAGAGGCGCCCAACATACCCTGGGAGACACGGACATGCCGGAACAACAAGACATATAAACCTCCCAGGGACAAGGAAGGCAGAAACGAATTGTAGCTCCAGGATCCGCTTACAGCGCCCAACAAGCCTCAAGGACAGAAGTAATAGAGGAAAACCAGGGGCCCACAAGCAGCCGGACACATACTCCCCACGACAGGCCACACGCAAGCACGTACAAACAATATAAATCGCACAGTGGCCATGTCTAACAAGAGAACAGAGGGGAAATCCAAAAAAAGCAGCATGGACACTTTTACCAAAACACCAGGGGACAAACAGCAGAACCCACCGGGCGCAGCAATGGCGGGGATGAGCACCCCTCACCAGCCAGACCATGGGAAGGATGGCCACATCCTCGAGGCGATCGCCTCTCTAAAGACATCCTTGGAAAACAAAGTGGACGCCGCTATAGGAGCCCTGAAGGCATCCCTAGAACAGAAACTAGATACAGTCATGGTGGATGTTGGCCTCCTTCGCCAGGACGCAAGGAATCTGACAGACAGAGTAACGGCAACGGAGCAGCAGGTGCAACAAAACACCACGGACGCTACCGTTGCACGAACCCAAATGTCGGAAGTGATGCAGAGAGTCAAGATCCTAGAGCGAAGAGCTGAAGATGCGGAAGGCAGGGCAAGGAGGAACAGCGTTCGCATAATAGGGGTTCCGGAGGGGGAGGAAGGAAACGACCCCACAGAATTTGTCGAAAACATGCTCCTCCAGGAGGTCGGAGCTGGAACACTGTCCCTAAATTTCGTGGTGGAAAGGCCGCACAGAGCCCTAACTAGGAGACCCCGGCCCGGTGCCCCCCCGAGGGTGATGATCGCCAAGATCATGAACTTTAAGGATAGAGAAAAGATACTAGCATTCTCCAGGGGGGGAGGAGAGATCATCAGGGGATCATCCAGGGTCACCATATATCCGGACTATACAGCCATGGTCCAAAAACAAAGAGCGCAGTTTGGGCCTACAAAAGAACGCCTCAGAAGAGCGGATATTCGATATATGCTCCTGTTTCCGGCTAAGCTGAAGGTGCTGAATAAGGGCAAGACATCCTTCTTTGAGTCCATAGAAGAGGCCCACGCGTGGATGGACGCGCAGGGGATCCCCCAACTGGAGCGGAGAAATGGCAACAACGAGGCAAATCAGCCCCGTTGAAGAGCCCCTCGGGCTGTAAGAACCAAGGACGCCAAGCACATGAGAAATGCACGAGTCAGGATGAATGGGAATGCGAAGGAGCAATCAACCCTGCCCAGTCGCGTCAAACCGAGAGCAACCTACCCCCGAGAAGAAGCGTAAACTAGTTCGGATGTCAGTTCCAAGGCATCACGCTGCAGCGAGTCTGCCCCATTCAAAGGAGCAAGACAAGAGAAGCGGCGAGGCCCGAGCAGGAGGAGGGTGGCTGGGTGTTAGTTTTTTAGTTACAGTTCTAGTTCGGGTTATGGACTTGTTTAAATGCCATACAAAAGGCATTCACAGCAAGATCGGTGGGATAAAATAAGAAAAGAGAATTTCAGAAACACCAGGTGCGGGCGCAGGAGGCAGTGGACAAGCAAGAGGCTATGGGACTATGGAGCCGGACCGAATAATCACACATGGGTCCAGATGAGCTGGTAATCGCGACCTGGAATGTGAGAGGGCTAAACGCATATGTTAAGAGGCTGCAAGTCTATGCCTGGCTGAACAAGATGAAGGTGAAGATAGCCATGCTTCAGGAAACACATCTGACACCAGAAAACAGACTAAGGTTGACCAGAAATGGGGAGGACAAGTATATAGTGCAACATATTCAAACTATGCGCGAGGAGTGTTAATATGGATCGCTCCGGGGGTCCCATTCCAGCTTATAAAACAAGAGACTGATTCAGAGGGCAGGCTGGTGCTGGTACGCGGCATGTTGGAGAACAAGGAGGTGTGTCTAGTTAACACCTATGCCCCAAACCACGACGCATCCGAATTCTTCAGGAAGCTGGCACCCAAGCTAGCCCAATACAGTTTGTTTGGGCGGGAGATTTCAACTGCACCCTGGACCTGCTCCTGGACAGGTCGGACGACAAGCACAAGAAACCAGCACCCCCTGCCAGGTAACTGCACAGGGCCCTCGACCGTCTGGAGCTGGAGGACGTCTGGAGACAGGTACATGGAGGGAAAAGAGGGTACACACACTACAGCGCACCCCATGGAATATTTACACGAATAGACTATATATTCACGGTATTGAGACACTCCAGGAATTTACAACGATTGACATTAAAGCCCAAACACTTTCAGACCACGCCCCGGTGCTAGCAACATGGGCACATACACACCGGAGAGCCCCGATACCAATATGGTGGCTCCGGGCAGAGGCGTTGGGAGAGGGTGAGTTTGAGGAACACCTTCGGGAGGTGATCGAAGACTACTTCGAAAATAATGAGGGAAGTGTGGGAAGCAACGCTACACTCTGGGACGCATTTAAAGTGGTGACACGGGGGGCGGCTATTGGCAGAATGGGGGGACTGAAAGGCGCAGCCTTGGAAGAACTCAACAAACTGGAGAGGCAGATAGAAACAGAGGAGCGCAGAGCGGAGGCGGTGGGGGAAGAGCCTAGGGAACTGACGGAGTTGAGGATGAGATGTATAGAACTGTGGAAGAAACTGGGAAAGTTGAACTATGCGAGATATCTACAACGATTGCACGCAGAAGGGGATAAGCCGGGTAGGCTCCCGGCATGGCTCACCAAGCAAGAGACCAAAAGAGACCCCATAATAGTCATAGAAGACGAAACGGGGAGAGAGGTCAGGGACCAGCAGCATATCAATCAATCATTTGCCCGCTTTTACGAGCAACTGTACGCCCCTAACCCAGAAATTGACCCAGAGGACATCACAGACGCGCTGGCAGAGATAAGGCTGCCAAAGTTAGCAGAAGAGCAGGCGCAAATGCTTGATGCCCCACTCATGGAGTAGGAGATAGAGAGCGTAATCGCTGAGCTCCCCACTGGCAAATCCCCAGGCCCAGACGGACTCCCGGAAGAGTTTTTTAAAACATACAAGTGTACCATCACCCCGAAACTATTAGAGACATTCCAAGACGCGTATGAAAGTGGACATTTGCCGACTAGCATGTCGGAATCAATAATTGTACCGATCCTCAAACCAGGTAAACTGGCAGGATCGCCTCTCTAAAGACATCCTTGGAAAACAAAGTGGACGCCGCTATAGGAGCCCTGAAGGCATCCCTAGAACAGAAACTAGATACAGTCATGGTGGATGTTGGCCTCCTTCACCAGGACGCAAGGAATCTGACAGACAGAGTAACGGCAACGGAGCAGCAGGTGCAACAAAACTCCACGGACGCTACCGTTGCACGAACCCAAATGTCGGAAGTGATGCAGAGAGTCAAGATCCTAGAGCGAAGAGCTGAAGATGCGGAAGGCAGGGTAAGGAGGAACAGCGTTCGCATAATAGGGGTTCCGGAGGGGGAGGAAGGAAACGACCCCACAGAATATGTCGAAAACATGCTCCTCCAGGAGGTCGGAGCTGGAACACTGTCCCTAAATTTCGTGGTGGAAAGGCCGCACAGAGCCCTAACTAGGAGACCCCGGCCCGGTGCCCCCCCGAGGGTGATGATCGCCAAGATCATGAACTTTAAGGATAGAGAAAAGATACTAGCATTCTCCAGGGGGGGAGGAGAGATCATCAGGGGATCATCCAGGGTCACCATATATCCGGACTATACAGCCATGGTCCAAAAACAAAGAGCGCAGTTTGGGCCTACAAAAGAACGCCTCAGAAGAGCGGATATTCGATATATGCTCCTGTTTCCGGCTAAGCTGAAGGTGCTGAATAAGGGCAAGACATCCTTCTTTGAGTCCATAGAAGAGGCCCACGCGTGGATGGACGCGCAGGGGATCCCCCAACTGGAGCGGAGAAATGGCAACAACGAGGCAAATCAGCCCCGTTGAAGAGCCCCTCGGGCTGTAAGAACCAAGGACGCCAAGCACATGAGAAATGCACGAGTCAGGATGAATGGGAATGCGAAGGAGCAATCAACCCTGCCCAGTCGCGTCAAACCGAGAGCAACCTACCCCCGAGAAGAAGCGTAAACTAGTTCGGATGTCAGTTCCAAGGCATCACGCTGCAGCGAGTCTGCCCCATTCAAAGGAGCAAGACAAGAGAAGCGGCGAGGCCCGAGCAGGAGGAGGGTGGCTGGGTGTTAGTTTTTTAGTTACAGTTCTAGTTCGGGTTATGGACTTGTTTAAATGCCATACAAAAGGCATTCACAGCAAGATCGGTGGGATAAAATAAGAAAAGAGAATTTCAGAAACACCAGGTGCGGGCGCAGGAGGCAGTGGACAAGCAAGAGGCTATGGGACTATGGAGCCGGACCGAATAATCACACATGGGTCCAGATGAGCTGGTAATCGCGACCTGGAATGTGAGAGGGCTAAACGCATATGTTAAGAGGCTGCAAGTCTATGCCTGGCTGAACAAGATGAAGGTGAAGATAGCCATGCTTCAGGAAACACATCTGACACCAGAAAACAGACGAAGGTTGACCAGAAATGGGGAGGACAAGTATATAGTGCAACATATTCAAACTATGCGCGAGGAGTGTTAATATGGATCGCTCCGGGGGTCCCATTCCAGCTTATAAAACAAGAGACTGATTCAGAGGGCAGGCTGGTGCTGGTACGCGGCATGTTGGAGAACAAGGAGGTGTGTCTAGTTAACACCTATGCCCCAAACCACGACGCATCCGAATTCTTCAGGAAGCTGGCACCCAAGCTAGCCCAATACAGTTTGTTTGGGCGGGAGATTTCAACTGCACCCTGGACCTGCTCCTGGACAGGTCGGACGACAAGCACAAGAAACCAGCACCCCCTGCCAGGTAACTGCACAGGGCCCTCGACCGTCTGGAGCTGGAGGACATCTGGAGACAGGTACATGGAGGGAAAAGAGGGTACACACACTACAGCGCACCCCATGGAATATTTACACGAATAGACTATATATTCACGGGTATTGAGACACTCCAGGAATTTACAACGATTGACATTAAAGCCCATACACTTTCAGACCACGCCCCGGTGCTAGCAACATGGGCACATACACACCGGAGAGCCCCGATACCAACATGGTGGCTCCGGGCAGAGGCGTTGGGAGAGGGTGAGTTTGAGGAACACCTACGGGAGGTGATCGAAGACTACTTCGAAAATAATGAGGGAAGTGTGGGAAGCAACGCTACACTCTGGGACGCATTTAAAGTGGTGACACGGGGGGCGGCTATTGGCAGAATGGGGGGACTGAAAGGCGCAGCCTTGGAAGAACTCAACAAACTGGAGAGGCAGATAGAAACAGAGGAGCGCAGAGCGGAGGCGGTGGGGGAAGAGCCTAGGGAACTGACGGAGTTGAGGATGAGATGTATAGAACTGTGGAAGAAACTGGGAAAGTTGAACTATGCGAGATATCTACAACGATTGCACGCAGAAGGGGATAAGCCGGGTAGGCTCCCGGCATGGCTCACCAAGCAAGAGACCAAAAGAGACCCCATAATAGTCATAGAAGACGAAACGGGGAGAGAGGTCAGGGACCAGCAGCATATCAATCAATCATTTGCCCGCTTTTACGAGCAACTGTACGCCCCTAACCCAGAAATTGACCCAGAGGACATCACAGACGCGCTGGCAGAGATAAGGCTGCCAAAGTTAGCAGAAGAGCAGGCGCAAATGCTTGATGCCCCACTCATGGAGTAGGAGATAGAGAGCGTAATCGCTGAGCTCCCCACTGGCAAATCCCCAGGCCCAGACGGACTCGCGGAAGAGTTTTTTAAAACATACAAGTGTACCATCACCCCGAAACTATTAGAGACATTCCAAGACGCGTATGAAAGTGGACATTTGCCGACTAGCATGTCGGAATCAATAATTGTACCGATCCTCAAACCAGGTAAACTGCCCACGAAATGCGCCTCGTACAGGCCGATCTCCCTCATCAACCAGGATGCCAAGATACTCACTACTGTCCTGGCCAACCGCCTGAAACAGGTAATCCCCGCCTTAATACACTCTGACCAGACGGGTTACGTCCCAGGGAGGAACACATCGTGGAACCTCCATAGATTACATCATGTGATAGATAGGACAAACCAGAAACAGGGGGAATGCGCGATAGTGTCCCTGGACGCCGTTAAGGCATTCGATTCGGTGAATTGTGGGTGGCTGCTGAGGGTCCTCGCTCATTTTGGCATTGGTGAAGGGTTTCTTAGATGGATTGGGTTATTGTACAGGGACCCCAGAGCAAGGGTAAAGACCGGGCGTAATATTTCGGGAGAATGGAGAATATACAGGGGAACCAAGCAGGGGTGCCCACTGTCACCAATGCTGTATATTCTGGCCCTGGAACTGCTGGCGGTCTTTCTCAGGGCGGAATATGGAGACACAGGCATAGACATAGATGGAGTACTGCATCAAATCTCGTTATATGCAGATGACATGCTGCTTTATGTGGGAAACCCGTGTGCCAACCTGCCCTGCCTCCTGGAAGCAATCGGGGCATACACCAGACTCTCCGGCATAGCAATCAATAAAGAAAAATCCCTGATCTTTCCCCTCGCTGGCCTGCAGCGGGTTCCCCTTGCGGAGCTCCCAGACCTAGGCCTAACCTGGGTACCACGCTCCTTCCGATACTTAGGAATAGAGATACATCACGACACCGCAGACTCCCACCAACATAACACGCAGGCAGCCCTGGAACGGACACAGAGGTCTATGAAATTCTGGGGAACGCTACCACTGGGGATGATGGGTAGAGCGGCCCTCTTGAAAATGGTGGTACTTCCACGCCTACTGTATTACCTCACGAACATCCCACATAGGTTCCCCAAGACCTTCTTCAGCAAGTTAAACTCAATAGCAGGGCGCTTCTTGTGGGCTGGGGGTAGACGCAGAATCGCGCTGAAAACCCTACAGAGAGACTACGAAGAAGGGGGCATTAGACTGCCCGACTTTGAGATGTATTATCTAGCAGGGCAGCTCCAGTTCGCAGTCAAGTGGCTAGGGGAGGATGAGACGATCGACACAAGTATTTTGCAGCCAACACTAAAAATATATTATTTGATAGAAATACTATGGCTGGACAAACCCCTACTTAAGACTCTGCCACGTCTGCTTGGCCTCGCAGTGGGGTTGTGGAACAGAGCGTGGAAGCTACAGGGGGTACAGGACCCCCAGTCGGCACAGATCCCTCTCGCGGGACTGGTGGGCACGGACACAAACACATTAGCAATCTACCGAACTGAGTGGGAAGGAAAAGATGTGGCACAAAGTGGGGATCTGCGGAAAGAAGGGAGGTGGGCGGACTTCCAAGAAATGGCGGAGGAATTTGACATACATGAAGGCCAATTCATCCTCCATAATAGAATGATCCTCAAAATCAAGAAAAGATGGCTGGAATGGGAGGACCAGGAGGACACCATAAGGGAGCTGGACACGTGGTATGATATATCTGAGAGAACACACACGACCTCCAGGTTATATGACCATATGCTAAAAGCCAGTAACAAGAAAGAACTTCAAATAAGACAGAGCTGGGAAGTGGAACTCCACAGGCCCTTTAGTGACCAGGAATGGAGCAGAGTGTTAAAATGTCCAAAGAAAGTGTCCAGGAATGCAAGATTCAGACAGGCACAGCTGTACGTGACTCACAGGGCGTACCTCACACCAAAGAGGATGAACAAAATGTATGAGGGAGATCAGAATAAATGCCCCCGATGCTCGGCTGACGAAGCAGACATGCTCCACATGTTCTGGGCCTGCCCAACCATACAAACCTTCTGGGAGGGCATTAGAGCCAGAATAATAGACAGTGGATTCCAGATACAGAGGGAGCACCCAGAGAGGTACTTGCTGGGCCTCTTCCCAAGAGGGGGCAGACACGGAACGCATCTAGCTAAGATGAAAGACTTGATATGCATACTTGCCAAAAGAAGGATAGCAATGGCCTGGAAAACAAAGGAAGGCCCGACCGTAGAGTCATGGTGGTCGGACCTCCACAAGTGGACGTTGGCGGAAACCGCAGTGTGGATAAGAGCAGTGCAAAGAGGGGAAGGGGAAACAGCAGAGAAAATAGCAGCATGGAACTCTCTGGTTCAGGACTTATTTGGCCAAGAGGAGGAGGGTGGGGGAGATGAAGGCCTGGAGGAGGCGCAAGAACAATGATGGAGATAAGACAGTCAAGCACGGGCACTTAACAAATGGACAGCATAAATGGGGGGGTAGTACCTGCCCACACAAACAGCCGGCGACAAGATAGCAAGGCTGCCAGCAAGCGCCGGAGAAATGAACCCACTAAAAGAAATTCGTAGAAATGCCAACATGCCAGTTATGTTATGTGTTTGTATGTTGTATTTGTGGTTCTTTTTCCTTTCTGTTTTCTTTTTTTTGCCTTTTTTTTGGAAAAACAATAAAGATATTTAAAAAAAAAAACCTTGGAATTCAAAGAGGCCAAAAAACAATCACCGCCAAAACAAACAAACACAAACTTAAACTGGGTAAATTTAACTAATCAAGAAGACATAGAAGCAAAAATCAAGAAATTAAAGTCTTCCAGAGCACCCGGCCCCGATGGCCTGACAAACGTAACACTGAAGCAATTTCCCGACCAATGGTCCGCAGTGATTAGCAAAATCTTTGCCGAATGCGAGAACAAAAAGCAAATTCCAGAATCATTGCTGAAAGCAGTAATGGTGCCAATTTACAAAAAGGGTTGCCGCGAAGATCCGGCCAACTACAGGCCTATCGCCTTATTGGACGTCATCGGCAAGATGTATGCTTCCCTTCTCTTGGATCATTTCAAAGTGTGGGAAAAAAGCGGCCCATCGAAAGACAATCTCCAAATGGGTTTTCAAAGAAACTGATCCACCTCGCTTAACATCATGATTATTAATATCCTAAAGGCCAAGGTAAAGGAAGGGGCTCCAAAGATCCACCTAGCCTTTATTGACCTATCCAAGGCTTTCGACAAAATTGACCGCAACACTCTGCGGGCCAAATTACAGGCTTGGAACTGCCCTCAACCAGTTTTGGATCCAATTAAAGCACTTCACTCAGAAAACACCGTAAGAGTGAAACTCAGCCAACAAGGAACTCTATCTGAAGAGATTAAGATAACCCGTGGGGTCAAACAAGGCTGCCCCCTGGCACCAGCCCTTTTCATCTCTTTCCTAGGTGACTTCCAATACTCCGAAACTGAAGTCAGGTGCTTCCCGCCTAAAATAGGCAATTCAACCATACCGAGACTCCTATACGCAGATGATATCATTTTAATCGACCAGACCATAATTGGTCTACAGCGAAAACTGAACAACTTGGCCGATTACATCGCCCAGAACTGCCTCGTCATCAACAAAAACAAAACCAAAGTTTTGACGATCGAGAAAGCGCCAAACAAAAAATCGAAGAAACCAGCATGGTTCTTGGAAAACGTCAAAATCGAATCAGTAAAATCCATCAGATATTTGGGAATTGACCTGGACAGTTCAAATACATCCTTGACGATGCAAAAGAGCCTCTAGGACAAAGCTAAAAGACTAACAGCACAAATGTGTTTCATCCATAAAAGGTTTGGCAAGTTTTCCCTGACTCCTGCCATAAACTTCTACAAGGGTAAAGTGGCCCCTGCCTTGATTACGGAATGGAAGTCTCACTCTCCATCCCAGCCAAAATTTGGACCAGATTAGAAGGCCTGATTTGGAAAGCAGTGTTGGGAGTTCCCAAATCAACTTCAATGGCGGCAATCAGAAGGGAGCTAGGCCTAGTATCTCTCGAATCCATGATTGATCAAGCCGCCATGAATTTCTTTAGGAAATCTATCTGAGAAGAGTCCCTGCCAGCCTTCAACATTATCAAAGACGAGATGGACAACGCAAAATGCGCAGCCCTGGAAAAATGGACGAATAGAAGGAGAGAGAAACTGCAGGAAATAGCGTAGTCAGTTAAAGAGCTCAAAGAAAACCCTGACAGAATCAAGCAAAAAATCGTAACGACGGATTGGATACGAACTCTCGATCTCGCAACAAATAACAAACTCCTCACTCATCTCCCTCCGACTTTCAACAAAGTAAAATCCCCAATCAAGTACTGTAAAAAATTTCCCGACAAAAGAAAAAGAAAGCTGCTCATGAAAGCAAGACTAAACCTACTTCCGACTCAGGAAATAAAAACCATCAGAGCCGCCTCTGACAACTTCGAATGTCGACTATGCAAAAAACCGGAAGTGAAAGAAACTTTTAAGCATTTAATACTTGACTGTCAAAACAACAAACATAATAGAACAACCCACCTACTACCGTTGATGGAGAATCCATGGATGTTCCAAGAAAACGAGCCGTAGAACAGAATAATATCAGGGGAATCCACTAGGTGGTCGGTGGCAATGGTGAATCTAATTGAGGCAACTTTCAGACAGATCGGCGACAGAACCTCACCTACGCAGAAAATCAACAGAGTCCAGACTATAGGGACAGAGGCAAAGTCTTGATGATCCCAGATCTGTCATCTGTCACTTGGAAGTCAAAAGCATAGCGCACCTGGGAAGCACGAAATGTAGAAAAGCGCCGTTCGCTAAACTAGAAAAGCACTGAAGCTTTTGATAAATTTATCAGGGATCTCCTGAATAAAAAAGTCGAAAAAATAAATAAATAAAAAAAATAACATTTTTATGCAGGCTTTTCATTATTCATAGTTATATTGTGTAACATTGTTCTCCACTTGTCAGCCCTATCAAGGTCATTTTTGGATGAGAAAACTAGTTATGCGCGTGGCAGTGTGTTTATGTTTGGTGTCTAAGGTAGGGCTCTATTTTGGTTGATATACTTTTGAACTACCCTCTTGGTTGTTTTTGGTGTAGGCATGAGCTTAGCACTTACTTCATTGATCAGTATTTTACCTATAAGGTGACCCTAACGATGAACACCTAATGTGATGTGTTCTGGTTTGAATGGTTTGTGTTAAATAGGAAGAGGGCAGGAGGGTGTTTCTAAGGATAGGTGCAATTTCCCTCAATTTATATAAGTTGTTGTTGAATTCCTTTAGATTTCCCTGGTCTGTTTGGATCATTATATTGCCACTGGTGTACTTATGTCGTTGTGTGCGGTGAGGAAGATGGGGTTGCCATCAGGTGATGGAATGGGGAGCTTAGAACTGAAAGCAATTATTGATGATGGGGAGATTGAGAAGGCCTACCTGAACGTTAGCGTCCAGATGTTGGTGCCTGACTTGTAGAATTGTTATTTTGATAGTTTCCTTAGCCAGGCATGATATAGGCTGGAAGAATGGCAGGATGCAGAGTCGTGTGTGACCTGATAGATGTCAGGGAAGGCTTAGGGGTTCCTGGTGAATCCCTACTCATGGAGCTTGTGACTTTGCTCATTGTAGTGGAGGGTTTTTCCAGCACAGAATTCTGAGGGATTGCCGATTGAGATGGCATCTTGAATCTACACCATGACATTACAGAGTGAGTGATCCATTGTTATTTGGATGTTGATGTTTATACTGATTGCACACCTGCAATGAGATGGCTAATCAAGGTTCCCAAGTCATCATTATATTCATTCACTGCTGGTCAGGAAGGGAGGCAGTTCACAACTGCTTTTGTCAAATTTGTCTATGGTGGTGTTGCTATGGGATATTTATGCATGGAATCTGTTACATAGATAGTGAATATTTAACTCTCTGGGGACAGTAGAGAGTCCCAAGAAACCAATTATTGTTGCTGAAAGTTAAACTGGCACACTCTGTGAAATTATGGATGAGTAATGTCAAACAGGTAAGGGTGGATGAATTGAGTAGGGCTTGGTAAAGGGACGAGTAATCATTTACAAGTAACAAATTACAAATGAGGTGTGCCAATTGTTGACTCTGGGTTAATGTTGGGGATGGGGTGGTAAAATCCCATCCCCAAACACCATGTAAGCTAAGAGGGGATTGCATGATGTAAAATAGAAATGTACCTGTAACACCTAACCCACAGCCAACTAATGAATGCCATCTTGTATTAGAGCAGGCACCATCTTTTAACTAGGCCCAGAAAATCATCCCTCTGCAAAATCCTGCTCTCCCCTTCCCCAGCACCTCACACAGCACCGAAAGCCCTTCCCCCCACTGTCTCACTGCCTTGTCTGCTCTGCGCGGAGCTTGTTCCCACGTAAGTCCGATCATTTATTGTTGCAATTGTCCTGCATCACTTCCCCAGATTATGCTCATTGCCGAAAGTGAGATCATAGACAGCCTTTAACGCAAGTGCCCATACATCTCCACTAAACTGCCCATGCCATTTCAACCCCCACCCAACAGGCCAAGTACCACCAGTCCTCGACCCCTCACCCTCTTTCATGCTGAGACCCAACAGACCCCCTCACGTTGGCCATTCCAGAACACCCACCACAGGCCTAATCCTAAAACCGCAGCATATCCTTGTAACAGCAACACATGCCCACCTGTATCAAACAAAGCCGCTGACAGGCCAATCCCCTGGAGTGGGCACCAGGGTGCTAGGATAAAAATATCAAAGAGAACCTTGAGTGAAAAGGTTGGAATGCCAATATATTAGCTCATTCGACCTAACCACCCGTACTCATGCAAGATTTTATGTGGGTCATTAATTATTATCAGTTTCTGTTGTTTAGTTTAGTCAGATAGTTATATTGTGCACCCGACCTTCACACCGCAGAGATGAGCACAGCGGACCCACGTGTGTGTACCAGGAGTGACTCAAAACAAAGACCAATTAGCACCCTGCCTCCCTTATAGTATCAACTGTGCCATAGGCTTCCCCCAATCCGATGTTTGATTTTGTGCAGTACATGCTATGTTCTCATTGACGCTGTGTGTCCTTTTAATGTGCTGCCCTTGTATTCTTTGGCAGAGTGCTCTCAGGCAGAAGAGTTCTTTGCTTGCTAATTTTATTCCATATAAAATGTGTTCACATTTGCAACTTATCTCCTGGTCTCATTCCCCAGCGGGGTGTGTTCATTATTTTGGTCAATTGGACATTACATGTTTTAAAGGGTGCAGCCTTCATTTGGAGACCCCTTTGCGTGATATTCGATATTCCAGGAGACCCCAGTGCTTGCGGCGAGATCCAGGGCTTCTTCCGACAGGGCCGCCCCCACCTATGGCTGACCACGCCCCAAAAAATGGGAACGCAGAACACAAAGGTTCTTGCGAGTTCCAGCTTTGCGAATACCCCACTGCTCGCCTGAGCTGGATGCGTGCCTCAGGGAGAGGCCCACACATTGTTGCTAGACCTTGAACGGAGGCTCTTGGAAGAACACAGACACGTAAGTATAAATTGCAAAGATGAGATAAATTTGGGGAATGTGGGGGATTTAGAGCAGAATGAATGAAGAGAACAAGCACAGGTAGGATGTGGATAAATAGAGTGATAGTTTGAAGTGAAGCGCTTTTCTTTTTCCATGGGCATTCGTTTTTTATATTAAGAGAAATAAGGTGAAAATATGGAGGTAATACAGGAACCTAGCTCCGAAAGGGTGTGGAAGGCAGCACTGCGGTGCACTGCCTCGACCAGTGCAGAGGATAAATAAGGGAGAGAAAAAAGTAGGAGCCCCATATAATTAGTGGGCTCGGGAATAAGTAGTGGTTGTTGTTTTATTTTGCTTTTTTTTTATAGTGTTTCGTTCCGTGTGTCTAATGTATGTTTTCTTGCTATTGTTTTCAGCCCGTCTTTGTGGGTCTTTAAAACATTCAATGTTCCCATATGTAAAGAATATTATACATTATGATTGAGAAGACAGAGGTATTTTAAGATATCATTAAATACCTTGGACAAGAAAACAGAGGTTAACACTGGGAAGGGTAAAGTGAAGGAGGCCTTATAAGGGACTAGAAACACAGGCGAATGGATACACCAATGTCGCATATTTGTAAACATCTTCCCCTCAATAGTGGACCAATAAAAAATATCATGAACAGTGGGTAAAAGAAACAAAGGGGAAGGGATTATCTCATGCCTGGTCAGAAGAGGGGTCATTTCATAAGGGAACATTAGAACACCTATCCACATATTTGATGTCAAAATATAAGGGGAAACAACTCCTAAACAGGTGATGTGTTGAATTTGTAGAGAATGTTTGAAGAAATGCCAACCATAAATGAGAGGGAGTTGGGGTCAGGGTCCCCCAAGGTAACGAAAAGTGAGGAAAGGGGGAAAGAGAAAGGGGAGGAACAACCCAAAAAGAAATATCCTTTGCTTACAAGACGAGTAGAGGGTGATGCAGACCCAGTGTATGTACCTGGAGGAAGTGCACCAACAACACCTAGCACTGCCCCCCCACCACCTTATGATCTATCAGCCCCCAACCAGGCCCCATAGGGCCAACTACTCAGAATCTTGAAATAGCATTGACATCCACTAGAATGGAATGAGCACATCTAAGAGCGATATGTTAAGCAACACAAACGTCAGGGGTAGGAAAGCCAACTCTAAAAAGCTCCTCTCTCCTACCAGAGGATGAATGGAAATCCAGGGACTTCCTTTTCAGAGTAGACAGTGCCCCCATAAAAATGGTATGAGTAGAGAGGGAGGGGAAAGTAGATAGTGTGGGATAGACAGGGTAGCCTCAATATGGGATGAAGAACACTGGAGTGATTTTGACGAAGTAGAGGAAGGGGCTGTAGGAGGCATACAGCAAGTGCAATGGACATCCCCAAGAGTGAGTGAAGGGAGGGGAGGAAGGCACCGAAATAGGATGGGAAGAATAGCCCTAGCGAGAAAAAAAGGAACAAAAGTGAATAATGGAAAGGTAAAATCAAAACTCCAAATGCCCCTCATCCACAAAGGGGCAGGACGACCCCACTATGTACCTTGGGCACAGATGGATAAAAACAATCTTCTTAAATCCCTCTCCCCGCTTACAGCGGGTATGGGAAAATGGATTTATGTATTTGAAAAGAAGACAGCGGGCGTCCCGCTGGCCATTGGTGATATCAAAATCCTCATGGTTTCCACAGTGGATGATCAAGCAGACTCAGTGTGGGTGAAAGCAGGGTTTCGGGGGTGGCCACAAGCAATGACACTCATGATGGGGCATCATTTAATAATGTGAGAGCACAGGTGTGGGATGCTCTGCGGAGAACCTTTCCAGATACCCCGATTTACATTCTATAATGCAGCGCACTATGGGGGATGAGGAAGATGCTGCACAGTTCATTCTTTGGGTGCAGGAGATGTGGAGGGCAGAAAAGGGCACCGCGTGGGAACAGTCCACGTCCCTATTTTACTTTATAATTACCAGAGGGCTCCCGAAGGAAGTACAGAAGGCCCTTGATAAAATAGCTGGGATAGAGGCCAAAGGCTGGCCTGAGATTCAAAGCATCATAGTGCACCATTGTAGGAGGATCAAAGAAATAGAAAAGGAAACAGGACAGAGAAGATTACCCAAAGAAGTGAAACTAGTACAGAGTAAACTGATGAAGGTCGCTGCAGTATTGCAGCGCTGCTCTCGCAGCCGATAGTGGACGAGGCAGGTATCTCTGTGGCCACACAAGATAGAATGGCTGCATTGTGGACAGACAACGGGCGGGCACAGGGGGGAGGAGAGCAGCAATACATGGGACCCCAATAGCAAGGAGGACGAGGTGGGTTTCGGGGATAGAGAGGAGGGGGATATGGAGGGCAAGGACCTAGGTGGGAGGACCCGGACAGTGTTTATCGTGCGGGAGGTGGGGCCATTTCTCACAGGAATGCCGCAACAGGCAAGAGGGCAATTATCAATACAATCAGGCATACCACAATCAACCTCAATGTGGGCACCCACACCTGGGTAGCCCATATAGCCTTCCCCAAGGAAATTACGAGCAAGCCGACCAACCCAATAATAGACCAATACCAGGTTATCACACCCTCCAAAACCCCCCATATGTCCAAACCCCCCATGCAGTCACAGCCAAACTGCCCTAGCCAAATGGCCCATCAGCATAACAACCCTTTTTCCACTACCCCAAATAGTGCACCGACTCCATACTAGGGACCGTGCGTCCTCAGTGAAAAAATGTTCTCCTGTCCCAGCACAGTCACCCACCCAGATTAGGACAGCCCACAGAGAGCACTTGCATGTCCAGTCCTATCCGCTACCTTAAGTACAGAAGAGGAACAACTGGTGGGGTCAGAGATAGGACATAAACAGTTCATCTTTATGGTGGACTCAGGGGCAGGGAAATCATGTATATGTGAAGGTGGTTTTCTGTTATCTGACAAAAACGACGCAAGGGTTCCCTGGGGCACTAGTAACGGTTCCTTTTACAGAAGACTTGGATGTTAAGATCGGTGGGAAAACAGTACAGACTCCCCAACTATATTATGAAAGCTCACCTGTCAACTTACTAGGCCAAGATCTGCTCAGCAAACTGAACATGACAATATTATTTACTGACCAGGGGATTGTTTGTTCCACTCTTGGTATGTGCCCCCTTAGAGCAATGTTGTTAATGCACTCTGTGGCTAATGGACTTAAGGTAAGAGGGGTACCAGTGGATCCTGAATTGTTCGTGTACGGGATCAGAGTGTTGGCCAGAGCCTGAATTGACTAGACAAAAATGGAGAGTACCCTCAGATTTTGTGTTCTGACCAGTGGCAACGGTTGTATACGAATTGTTCGTTTTACAACTGTTCGAATGACAATTGACCTTTTCACAATTGACCGAATTGTGAAGGTCAATTGTACCATATATGTGGGGGGAAACCCCCCACAGCCCCCCACCCAACGCCAAACCCCCAAAACCCATATATATATATATATATATATATATATATATATATATATATATATATATATATATATATATATATATTCGGTCAATTGTGAAAAGGTCAATTGTGACCCTTTAAATTCGGTCAATTGTTCATTCGAACAATTGTAAACAAACAATTTGGGTGATACCGTGGCAACACCTGAGATTGTTGCCGGCACAATAGTATCACTAAACTTACAGGGAGTGCAAGTGTCTGCCAAAAGAATAGTGGCAATAGGATTGGACATGCATGGATGCGAGTGGCACACAGTGTTATGCATAGATCCAAACATACCATTATGCAAATTAACTGATGAGGAATTGTTCACTGATGACGACAATGATGGGGAGATTATTCTGGAAATAAGTATCCCTAGTGAAGTAATGGTACAATACCGAAAGGTGCCAATCGCCCGCACGGCCATCGTCAGTTAACCACATCCTTCTATGACCAAGACATGCAACAAGTGACCCCTCACTTGTGGACCACAAACCCTCATGATGTGGGATTGCTATGGGAGGTAACCCCTGTGAAAATTACCCTAAAACCAGGAGCACTTTTAACCATGGTGAAACAATACCCATTGTCCCGAGAGGCAGAGGAAGGGATACAAGAAACAATATGTGCATTGCTTCAGCAAGGCATAATTGTCCCCTCGACATCTCCATGTAATACTGCAGTGTATCTGATCAAGAAATCAACAGGGGGCCATGGCACAGAGACGTTTTTATGGGAGGGCAAAAGGGGCACTTGCCAAGGTCCCCCACCTTGGAGGGGGGCCCACAGAGCTGCCTCATCTGAAGAAGTAAGATTCGATTGTTCACCAGTCTTAAATGGCACATGTCAGCCTTGATAAATTTGTCATGTATTGTTTTCTGTGTTCACTGTGGTATACATAGTTTGGGTGTTCCTTAAGGCACAACTCTGTGGCATTCTTTCCTTCCTGTGGCAATTATGTTGATCATGTGCAATAGGCAAAGGTGAAATGCATATTGATAAATTGAGTGCCACAGTGGTTCAGAGGTTAGCTTAGTGTGTGAAGCACCCATTGCAGAGATATGTGTTCATATGCAAAATTAGAATATCACATTCTAGCAAGGCTGGCTGAGCCTTTCCTATGTCTGATAAACCTGCCTGTACATGTACTTGGTTTTGCATAACAACATATGCCATTATAAGCAATGTACCTGCACCAGATAGGGGTTGCTATAAAAACTTACATATGATCCGTATGATGAAGGTCTAGAAATTGGTTTGTTCAGATGGGGTGTTGTAAAACCTAGGCAATCGCCTCCAACGATGACATAAACTGTTAGTCCTAGAGGTGAATAAGTATCCAAATTCAAGACTATGGAACAAAAGTGTTCATGGTTGTATCCTGGATTTGCCAGCAGACGATACAGTGATCCTGGTGAAATCATCTAATATATCTTACATTACTGTGTTGTCTTATGCGAGGTTTGTCTTCTTGCATGCTGCTGGTATAGTTTAGCCCATTATTTGATCTTTCTTTTTATGTAGGCCATTTGGATGGAAGGGTTGGTAGACAGAAGGGAGCGGACCAGATGTCGCAGGCCTCAGACAAGCATATTTTAAGGTCAGCTTGTTTGACACAAAAAACGGTTTGCTTTTTGGTAAATGTCAATGGTTTTTATGCACATTTATAAATGAAAATGTCACAAGCCATTGTTTTGGAAGTATTTAAAGCTTTAAAATACAAAAAAACAAACCCAGATTAAATGTGTTGAATCGCATCAATTGGTATGCTGGTAATTATATACTTCCCTTGATGATGGATAGAATGAAGCTAGAATCATTCCCATTTTGCATAACATCCTTCTATAATATTTTGTTTAGAAATGTTCATGTTTTGTAATGTGATTTGTGTACTTTCCAAGTCTATTTTTATGAAATGAGATTGTTTTAGTGCATGGTAAGAACTGGAAAAGAAAGTGTTCAAATGCATACATTGCAGAGTTGGCACAAATCCCAGCTTCACCCCTTAACCCCTTAACCAATGTGTGATCCTGGACATCTTATTTAATCTTGTATTGCCGAAACTCTCAATATTGCCAGTCCCCAAACCTTTCAAAATTGTCAGCCCTTCAGAATGAAGTCCTTCTCATGGTATGATTTTCATAAAAGCCTTATTCATGGTTTCACTGGCTAAAGGGTTGCTTCCACTTTAATAGTGAGCATATTCATATCGCACACCACAGACATTTGTTACATTGATATCTAATGGCAACACTATTTGAAAACCATATCCCATTTCTAATCTCAGTCTGTCTGGATAAAGACACCTTCCTGGTAGCTTCTACTCTGCATCCACTATCCATTCTAAAGTATGTGTAGCTTTCTCCTTCTTTCCAATTGGTCTCCTCTATTCATGCATGAGCACTTTTGCATTGTGTAAGGCAGCTAATGTGAGTTCTCTGTCTATTATGGGTTACATGAACCTTTTACATACAGTCCTGAATTAATACTACAGGCTGCATTACTTCCTGGATGCTATTGATAAAACATATTGTGTATGTACTAGAACAGTAACCTCTTCGTAGACTGCTAATGTTGGATCTTCAAATGTTACTTGTTTATCATTCTGATTAGAGCAACAATGAAGAGGGTAAGGGGGCTTAAATGGAGTAAACGTGCTTATTATGCTGTGAGAGAGCACATCAACCTATAGGGTCTGTGCGTGTCGGGTGGAGGGTGGATGGGCGCAACGAGTATTCTGGATTCCTTTGGTTTGGTGGATGGGGGTCCCCACAGATGTCCGTGCCCAGGGCCCCAAAAGTGCTTAAGATGGCCCTGGCATGGCATATGGTCCAAGACCTCCGCCCCTTAATGATTGCAAGTGATTTCAATCCGGCACACACCCAAGTCAACACCTAGCGTGTAATGCACAACTGAAATCCTTATTTATTTTTGTCTAAAAGTTCTTTATTCTGAACGATATACCACTCATATCACGCCCCTCTTCTGGAACCCCCCCCGTCACACTGAACCAGGAATCATACTTGTTTGCAAAGTTGAAATATTTATTTATGTATTTACAATTTAATCACACTATACTTTAATGGGTATACTATAATCTCCAATGGGGTGATGTAACACAGAATAATCTCTTTAATACACAAGGAGTAGTAGTGAGCAAAACAATTCAGCAGAGAAATAATACTTTTGTGTGTGTGTTCAGATCAGATGGTACTGTGGTTAGAGGTTCCTCTGCAGCCCCCTCAAACCCCAATAGGCAATGTAAAGAGAGAGGAGGAGAGAGCAAGTACTCAGGAATGGCAGAATTCAACAGAATATCAATCCCACTTTACCCCTTTCAAACACAAAATAAAAATGGAATTGACTGTCAAGCTGTCAGAATGGCTTTTAAGGTTATCTTAGAATGGACTGGGTAAAAACACTAAATATGGTCAAAATTGCTGAAATTACTGTAATTCTTATGGGAGCTGCTTTGGATAGTTGCACACAAACACAAGCAATGATTTAATACCAAGAAACAATTTGCAATCTTAAAATCAAGTCAGAAGCAATCAAAAGCTGTTTTACACGTGTCAGAATTTCCCAAAAATGAAATTCGCGGCAAACTTTTCGCTGCGCGATAATTGGGATAATCGGAGAACCGTATGGATGTGGAATGCGGGTTTAGATGTTTTAGTGGAGGTCATTTTTCCGAGATAGGCGCAAGAACGGGAAACAGGAATGCACTTTTAAAATGACAAATGGATTTCTTACACTAGAGGATGACTATGAACAAAATGAACACCCCACAGGAACGCAGCCACTTGATCAGAATGACTGCCTGCACAGGAACTCGCCTTCTTCAGATGAGAAAAGATCAGCGCAAAGATAGCTTTAGCAATACTATTACAGAGGAAGATGGGAGGGATTGGATAGAGAGTTCAGATAATTCAAAAGTACTCCTAACAATACAGGTTCTGAAAACACGATAGGATGGGTTTAAGATAGGGATTGACTAAGCAAGGTACATATGCAAGTGACACAGTCCTATCTATAGATATTCGCTAGATATGTTTTTAAACGGAACCGTCAAGATTCTGGTCAGGGAATTGGATCTTGTTCTAGGACAGACAGCTGGGCACATCGGATTGGATCTGCAATCAGCAAGGCGCTCTGGTCACAGCACGGCACAGGACTGCATTGGATCTGCCCTTCTTGGTTCTGATGATAATTATTTTAGCAGGCAAGCAGTACATCGCAGCCCAGCTGTATTTTGATGCTTGCCCTTAAGTTTGTGGGGTTCTGGTTTTGTAATTTGTTCCCTAGCTGAAAATGGTTCAGCTATGCAATGGGTTTCTGTTTTTCCAAGTTTCTGGAGTCTGCAGCAAGGAAGATGTAGAGTTCTGCAGCAGGGTGCTCTGCCAGTATCAGGATAGTGAGTGAATCTGCCTGTCTTTTTGAGTGGTGAGCTGTCTCTATTTATGCTATGATAAAGGGGTGTGTGGGCTGGTTTATCCTAAACTCGCCCCTTTGACAGGTGATTGGGTCAGAGTCTCCTCTCTGCCTTGATAGGAGGAGAGGAACAATGTGTCACCTTTATGGTGTGATTTTATGAGGCTGAGAATCCACCCCTAGCTCCTTGAACACAAAATCTACTTTTGGCACCATAAATATTTACACATATGCAACCTCTATGACAATCACATATACAGATTACATATTTTATATAGCAGCTATCCCTCAAAACCCCATAGCTGTGGGATCTTGTCTCAGCTTTTCACAGAATTTTGCCCTTTTCATCAGGAACACAATGTCCAATTTATAAGCAAATTTCTACAAGTGTGCGCGTTTAACATGGGCATACGTGTATAAAGTTTCATACTTCTAGCAGAAATACATTTTGTGTAAAATCACATTTTCTGCCATTTCTTTCCAGAACATGTCACACGATTTTGCCACCTCTTGAAACGTGCAGCCACAATTTAGATTCACAAATCTGTTATTTTCATATTTTTCACATTTTTAAACAGTAAGTTATCCGTCTTTTTAAAATGTGTTCTTTGTCCTTGTTAAGCAACACATGGTTGTTTTAGCTCCACCCCTTGGTCTCTCCCTGGAAGCCCAGGAGCCATCCCCCTGTTTGCTCTTGGTAGAGGCCATTAACAACTGTCCTCACACCTCGCATTTCCTTAGTAGCAGCTGTTCATTGGTCCCTTTTGCCTCTGTAGACCAGGTTCTTTCCAAACCCTATAATTTCCGCTTGGGTGTGATTTCCTGGTGGGGGGAAAGGCCTTCCTTCTGTGGAGAAACCAGGCTTGATTTAATTGTTAATTCTGTTGCATTTTCCCTTAGCTTAAAACAAACTTGTGATTTCAAAATAGAAGTTAGAATACTTATTCAAGATTTTAAACCACAGGATCAAAACAATTACAAGATGGTTACTCTCAGTGACAGGCCTCTTAGATTGCAAACATTTGATTTCAGTTTATACTTGTTTAAAGTTTAATCAGGCAGGCTCCTAGCAGCTGTCATTCAGGCGGCCCAGGGTACTGCACGCAGAGATTTTTGACAGATCCACAGACAGGCCACTTTTGCTGTGGATATCCCTTTATGCTTTCAGCTTTTCAGAACCTTGCAAGTTCACAAAGATTTCTTAAACTAAGTGAATTGTAGCACCCAGCAAGAATTTTGGATGTTTGAGGGTGTTTTGTACCGGCATTCTGCAGTTTCAGCAACAAAGAAAAAAGGACTTAAAGCAAGATTATGGGTTTCATTTAGCAAAGCACTGCTTTTTCCTTCTGTATTCCATTTTCACTTGTTGTGGAGCCCAGTGACATATTTCCGGATTGAGATCTCTGTTCCACCACTGACAGCATGCGTGGCAGATTTGACAGCCATATTTTTGTGCTTTGCAAAGCACGATTTTCAGAGGTTTTGGTGCGAACAAGGGTTTTGCGGCCGTTTTGCTATTTCTGGCCTCATCATAACACAGGGTTGCAGCATAGCAAAGCAGAAGTGGGTTAAAACATCCCACAGAGCCACCCCTCCTGACTTGAGTTTGACCGCCCATCAAGGGAAAGTCAGGAGATTGGGATGTTATTTCTTTCTTTGTTCCAGGTGGAACATTTCAGCTGCTTCTCCCATCAGTGCTGGACCGACATGCTCTCCTCGCCGGTTCTGGATGGGAGTATGGAGTGGTACTCCGGGCTCCTTGGGTCTTTCCTCCCGGTCCCTGAGTGATCCTCCTTGGTAATCACAAATTCATGGTTTCAATGCTATGAGACAGAACAGAGCATGGTTATGGAAATTTCCCCACTACTACTCATGTAGTGGGGCAGATGCATACATTGAATACAATTTACAATAGTCCCCGCCTGTATTTACTAATAGTTTTAACAGGTGGAATCTTCTAGGTATCCGGAATGTGCCTCTCTGGGTTTCCGGTTTGCTCCTCTATCTGCCGCAAAGTATGCCTGTGATGGCAACTCTTCAGCTGGTTTATGTAGACCCACTTGTCTTCCCCTTCTGCCAAACTGCCTTTGGGTATGCAGATTTTGCAGGCGACTGGTGAGATTCTGTCTACAATTTCAAAAGGACACTGCCAAGTCCCCTGCTGTTGGAAATGAGCATTGAGATGGAAAGGATTTTTCAGTTTCTGTCCTCTTTTCATTTTTACTTCCAGTGAGAATTGTCAGGTCCATTCTGGGATGGTGACTTCCTATCCAATCTGAATTTCAACTGCATGTGGCAGCAGTTGAGCTGTCCGAAATGCTTTCTCTGGGTCATCAAAGTCCATGGGATTACCCACTAATCGGGACCAAGCTTTGAAGTTTAATAGGTCCAAACTAATGGCAAAGCGATTGAGAATGTCACTGCCTAAATAAAATGCAGCAGGGACATCTCGCACGACTCAACAATTATGGACTATGCTCTTGTTGCCTATGGAAATTTTGAGCTTGCAACTGCTAGGCAGGAGATGTTTGGAATTGGGTGTTTCCAGGTCCATTTCCCATTTGTCTAACAGTTTAAATGTGGGAATGGCTGGATCTTTTGGGAGTTTGCGGAACATGGCCTCGCTGATGAAGCTCTTACCATTGTTCACACACACTCGGACGAGAACAGAGTTCTTCCCCTCATTTAACTGAATAGGGATGAACAACTGCTCTCCAATTTTCTGAATATCAGCCAAGCTTTTGCTGATTTTTCATCTTTTTGTCCTATAGGAATGGGATTTTCTGATTGTGAATTTGTATAGAATTTCAGAGTGTTTCCTTCCAGTGTGGAATGTCACCTTAGACTGGAAGGAAGGTTGATTTTTAGAAATAGAAAGGACTCCCCATCACCAGTTTGTTGTCCTACTGCAATTACTGTCACATCTGGGATTTGATTATTCTGAAAGTGAAATTCAATTTGGTCAGGTTTTTGTTCAACCATGTGGCATGTGCCATTTAAACTAACATGTTTGATGCTCTGTTTCAATTTTACTGGTCGGTTAGTCTGGGTCAAGAGGACCTTGTTTACACAATCTATGAGGGGAGACAATCTACGCAGGATGTCATTCGCTAGTAAACAAGGTATGCCCTCTGGAGTCACAACTATGACCGGGTGCTTCACCTTGTGTCGCCCAATTTTAATGTCTAAATCCGCAGTCCCCTCGACAGAAGTTTCCTTCCCGTTGAAGTTCTGAAGTTGTCCAGGAAGAGGGGTGAGAGGAATTTGGTATTTCTCCCCCCTTCCCGAATCCAGCTGATCAAAGGCCCTTTTTGACAGAAGGGTAGCTTGGGATCCAGTTTCCACCAATGCCAAAATTGTACATTGCGCCTGTATTTGGACCAGGGCATAAAATATTCCCTCCTTTTCCTCAAGGGGGCAAAGATAATGCACATGTTTGGTCAACTGGTGGGTTAATTTCTTTGCTTTGGACACTGACAGAGTGGTGCTTTGGGCATTTTCTGTCTTGGGAACCTGTAAGAAAAAGGTGACAGCTAGATGTGGGGAAGTATTTGCTCCCCTGGTTCTGATTCTGTGCTGCCCCCCCACCCCTTTTAGGAGGCAGTCACCAGAATGGGTTTGCACCAGGGGATTTTCGTGCTGGTCATTCTGGGTACTGATGATGGACGGTTTTAACTCGGTCCCCACATCTACCTAGTCTGGGTTTGGATCCTTTGGGACCCATTTTTCTTTGGGAGGAGTTCCCCCATCCCTGAAGGAGAAGATCCTTTTCCCAGAATCCTCTGAGGACCCCTCTCCTTCAAACTGGAAGATTTACACCTCCTCCTCTTTATTTCTCCTGACCCCCTTCTGTTCCTTGGGTTGCAGACTTTCGGGGGCTGGAGATTTTGGTTCCGTTCCTGGGTTTCCAGGGGCTTTTCACAAGTGGGGAAGGGAGCTTCCTCCAAGGCTTTACACCCCCCTTCGCCTTGTGCCGCCTCCATGGGAACCGGTGGGTTGTAGGTGTTCTACCCCTGTCATTGTTCTGGAGCACCAGACCCTGGATTTCAGGAGTTCTGAGCCGCCATGCTCATCTGAGGGTTCTGTTGAGCCCTCAGCATGCGACCCAGATCCTGTGCCATGTTGTGGACCTACCCTGAGATGATCCCGGGAAGGGTAACTATCCCTTCTCGCATAATACCCCTGGTTAGGATAGTTCGGGTACCCCTCCACCCTTGGCCTCCCCTCTCCCGGATTGGGCTGTCTGGGCTCAGGAAAGTGGGGAAAGAAAGAAGGGTTGTATTGGGGTGTCAAGTTTGGCAGGTATCCGGGAAAGAAATTTGGTCCGGCATTTGGGGAATTATTGCCCTCCTGGGGAAAGTGAGAAGGGAAGATTCCTGGATTTCCAGCTGTCTGGTTGGATCACCCCCATGGGCTTGAGGAGTCCACACATAGCCCAGGATGGGTCTGTTTCCCTTGTGGCGTGGCCTGTTGTAGTCAGGGGCGTTAGGGGTCCAATTTGTGGGGTTACCTCCCTGGCTCCCCGTTTGGAATTGGCCCTAGGACCTTCTGGGTTTGGGGTTGGTCCGATTCTGTGCCGGAAGCTTTTTAGGCCCCCCCATCTCCAGATCTAAAATGGGGGCAACCTTCACCTCTGCCACCTTAGCAGCAGCAAGGGTGTTGGTTGGTTTCGGGTTTTTGTTGATATTTTTACTTTCAATCGGCTTCTGTACTTCATAGATGCACGTTGCTTGTTCAATGACCCAGTCTGATCTTTTCTCATGAAAGTCCCTCACTAGCTGGGTCATAATGTATTTCGGGAGAGCATGAAAGAAGGTGTTCACAAATTCATTACTGTCAGTGCGCACCCTTCTAGTGGTCTGCGCAAAGGCGCTTTTCAATTCCTGAACAAATTCTTGTGGGGCCTGGTCTTCCCCACATTGTAAATTGTAGGCCGCCTTGCGAGCCTCTTGAGGGTTCCTTTGAATGGAAAAATGTTTCAGGATCGCAGCCCTATAGGTGGACCCTCTGGAATGGTTCTGATCCTCCAGCCCCGCAAAGAAGCTGGAATACTCAAGAGAAAATGTCCACTTTACATACTGAATACAGCTTGGGCTGTCCTTCAGATGGAAAGTCTCCATCATCTGCTCAAATAATTTAAGGTGCTCCCAAACCGAATATTTAGCATTTTTGTGAGAGGGCGTGATGACGCTCCTAATAGCTTTTATTTGTTTCAGGGTATCCTTGAGTAAGGCCCTCTTAACTTTGTTAGAATTTTTAGTTCTAGTCACCCTGGTCCACTCATCCTCAGACTCAGAGTCACTGCTACCAGAGGTGGCTGTCTGATCTTCTAGACACTCCCGGATTCTGCGAGCTTGGGAATGGCTGGCAGAATATGGGGGCCTAGTCTCTTGGGACCTGTGGTGCTCAGAAGAGTCTTCTGACTCTTCCTTGCTCCCAGGATTGGTTGAGTACCCCCCTTACTGTCCTAGCTGGGAAGAGGTTTTAGTATGCTCTTGGTGGGGCTAGTCTCATGGAATTCTCCACCAAATTTCACTGTCTGATCTCTTGGTAAGTTATATTTCTGAGGATCCATTGCTCTGATTCTCCCCTCACCGGAGTCTCCCTGATCAGAGAAAATGGCCCTAGCACTTGGGAACCTGTACAGAGATGCCTGCCCATCCATTTCTGGGAGGTGCTGACCTATTAGCCCCATGTTTCCCATTGGGTTGAAGTCTACCATCCCCGTGGCCCTTGGTTCATGTGAGCCAGTGGACATGGGGGCAGCAGAGTCCATGGAATTGAAGGGATTAAAGTCTCTGGCGGGGATAGGGTTCCTGAGGTTATGCTCAGTGGTTTCCCTCTCCCATCTGACCTCATCTCTCTCAGCCCCTACTCCCTGATGGCATGCAAGAATCTGACCCTTTTGTTCTTCTAGTAAGGCCATACTGGTCTCTATTAGTTGTTGCTACATGGCTATCTGTCTATGGAGCCTGTAATTGTTTTTTCACAGAGAGCCTCATTGTCTCTCGGTGCTTCCTGTCTGCATTGGGAATATTGGGCCAACTTTTGCTGCAGGAGACTCACCTCCTGAGTCTGATCCTGATTGGCCTGATCATTCCTTGCCAGAGCATCTTCCACCCTCCTGGTATGCTCTAAAAGCTTCTCATAGTCCATTTTGAGTTCATCCAATCCCTGAAGGGCCAGGTGATTTTTTTCGACCTTGGTTTTTAAATGGCTGACTTCCTGGCCTAAGGCCTCCCTTTCCTGAATTAGAGTACCCCTCTGTGCAGCCAGGTCATCCCTTTGTTTTCTAATGGCACATTATTTCTGGCGCTCCTCATCAAAATCTGTTTGAGTGTGGAGATCCTTCACTATTAATTTATTATTTACCTCCTTTGCTTGGTCTATCTGGTCTTGTAAGACGTGTAGCTGTTCTGCACAGACTTTGTTAAAAGTTAATTGTTGCACCGGTTTTTGTTGGCTCTGAGTCCAAACTTTCTTGACACTCTTTTTGCAGTGCCAGTAATTTGGTATCTTGCTCTACCTTCTTTTGCTGCAGGAGATCCAGATCTTCCTTCACTTTTGTCAGGTACTGTCTGGTTTCTCCCTCTGATTCTTGGCTCTTTTGTAGCCTTTGCTCTGCAGATTCCAAATCAGTTTGGCTTTTCTCTAGGGAATGTACTTGCCTCTTTGTCAGATCTAGGTTTTCGGCATATTTTTCCTGTATTACTCCAATGTGGAGGTATAGGTAAGCCGCTATGTTGGCAATTTTACATTGCTCTTCTTTTACTCTTAGGGCCATATACAATTCACTAAGTGCCTGGTGTAATGGACCTTGGTCCTGCTATGTATCTAATTCTATGGCAGTGATTTGTTGTTTGATTTCCTGCAGCCACACATTCTCATCCTGCTCTACCCATTCACCCCTGACAAAAAATGTGTGCAGTACATGTTCCTTTGCAATGTTGATTTCCACTGGGGTCACCATTCCGGAAATATTAATTTCCTTCTGACTTATCTCAGGGTTATTTTACTTTTGAAAAACAGGCCCAACTGCTTTGAGTATTTCTATTGAAGAGTGTTTTTACAGTGTAGCACAGTGTGGTAGCCCAACAAGGTGTATGTACCCCATCAGTTAGCACGCTGTGTTAGACTGTCACAGGTGGTATGTCTAATTCAGGATCCCGGACGAGCCCCTGAGCTGTAAGTGATTTCAATCCGGCACACACCCAAGTCAGCGCCTAGCGTGTAAGCACAACTGAAATCCTTATTTATTTTTATCTAAAAGTTCTTTATTCTGAACGATATACCACTCATATCATGCCCCTCTTCTGAAACCCCGCCCCGGTCACACTGAACCAGGAATCAGGCTGGTTTGCTAAGTTAAAATATGTATCTATGTATTTACAATTTAATCGCACTATACTTTAATGGGTATACAATAATCACCAATGGGGTGATGTAACACAGAATAATCTCTTTAATACATGAGGAGTAGTAGTGAGCAAAACAATTCAGCACGGAAATAATACTTTTGTGTGTGTGTTCAGGTTAGATGGCACTGCAGTTAGAGGATCCCCCTGCATGCCCCTCAACCCCCAATATGCAATGTAAAGAGAAAGGAGGAGAGAGCAGGTATTCAGGAGTGGTAGAATTCAACAGAATATAATTCCCACTTTCCCCCTTTCAAACACAAGAGAAAAACAGAATTTACTGTCAAGCTGTCAGAATGGCTTTTAAAGTTATCTTAGAATGGACTGGGTAAAAACACTAAATATGGTCAAAACTGCTGAAATTACTATAATTCTTATGGGTGCAGCTTTGGATAGTTGCACACAAACACAAGTAATGATTTAATACCAAGAAACAATTTGCAATCTTAAAATTCAAGTCGGAAGCAACCAAAAGCAATCAAAAGCGGTTTTACATGTGTCTGAATTTCCCAAAAATGAAATATGCGGCAAACCTTTCACAGAGCGATAATTGTGATAACGGGAGAACTGTATGAATTTGGAATGTGGTTTTAGATGCGATTTAAAGCTACGGATGGTAGCTAAAAGCAGAATTTGTTTTTCTAGCACAAAAACTGAGGAGGTTATGGACGTTTTAGTGGAGGACGTTTTTGTCCGAGATAGGCGCAAGAATGGGAACCAGGAATGCACTTTTAAAATGACAAATGGATTTCTTACACTAGAGGATGACTATGAACAAAACAAATACCCCACAGGAACACAGCCACTTGATCAGAATGACTGCCTGCAGAGGAACTTGCCTTTTTCAGATGAGAAAATATCAGTGCAATGATAGTTTTAGCAATACTAGTACAGAGGAAGATGGGAGGGATTGGTTAGAGAGTTCAGACAATTCAAAAGTACTCCTAACAATATAGGTTCTGAATACACGATAGGATGAGTTTAAGATAGGGATTGACTAAGCAAGGTACATATGTTTGTGACACAGTCCTATCTATAAATACTCACTAGATATGATCAGGGAATTGGATGTGGTTCTTGGACAAACAGCTGGGCGCATTGGATTGAATCTGCAATCAGCAACGTGCTCTGGTCACAGCAGGGCACAGAACTGGACTGGATCTGCAATGCACTCAGGTCACGGCACAGGACTGGATTGGATCTGCCTTCTTGGTTCTGATGATAATTATTTCAGCAGGCAAGCAGTACAGCACAGCCCAGCTGTATTTTGATGCTTCCCCTTAAATTTGTGGGGTTCTGGTTCCGGAATTTGATGCCTAGCTGAAAATGGTTCAGCTATGCAATGGGTTTCTGCTTTGCCAAGTTTCTGGAGTCTTGAGCAAGGAAGATGTAGAGTTCTGCAGGAGGGTGCTCTGCCAGTATCAGGATAATGAGTGAATCTGTCTGTCTTTTTGAGTGGTGAGCTGTCTCTATTTATGTTATGATAAAGGGGTGTATGGGCTGGTTTATCCTAAGCTCGCACCTTTGACAGGTGATTGAACCAGAGTCTCCTCTCTGCCTTGATAGGAGGAGAGGAACAGTGTGTCACCTTTGTGGTGTGGTTTTATGAGGCTGAGAATCCACCCCTAGCCCCTTGAACACAAAATCTACTTTTGGCACCATACATATTTACACATGTGCAACCTCTATGACAATCACATATACAGATTACATATTTTACATAGCAGCTATCCCTCAAAACCCCATAGCTGTGGGATCTTGTCTCAGCTTTTCACAGAATGTTACCCTTTTCATCAGGAACACAATGTCCAATTTATAAGCAAATTTCTACAAGTGTGCGCGTTTAACATGGGCATACAAGTATAAAGTTTCATACTTCTAGCAGAAATACATTTTGTGTAAAATCACATTTTCTGCCATTTCTTTCCAGAACATGTCACACGATTTTGCCGCCTATTGAAACGTGCAGCCAAAATTTAGATTCACAAATCTGTTATTTTCATATTTTTCACAATTTTAAACAGTAAGTTATCCGTCTTTTTAAAATGTGTTCTTTGTCCTTGTTAAGCAACAAATGGTTGTTTTAGCTCCACCCCTTGGTCTCTCTCTGGAAGCCCAGGAGGCATCCCCCCTGTGTGCTCTTGGCAGAGGCCATTTACGATTGTCCTCACACCTCGCATTTCCTTAGTAGCAGCTGTTCATTGTTCCCTTTTGCCTCTGTAGACCAAGTTCTTTCCAAACCCTATAATTACCGCTTGGGTGTGATTTTCTGGTGGGGGGTAAGGCCTTGCTTCTGTGGAGAAACCTGACATTCCAGTTTGGTAGCTTTTAGCCAGGCTTGATTTATTTGTTAATTCTGTTGCATTTTCCCTTAGCTTGAAACAAACTTGTTATTTCAAAATAGCAGCTAGAATACATATTCAAGATTTTAAACCACGGGATCAAAACAATTACAAGATGGTTACTCTCAGTAACAGGCCTCTAAGATTGAAAACATTTGTTCAGTTTATACATGTTTAAATTTTAATCAGGCAGGCTCCTGGCAGCTGTCATTCAGACGGCCCAGGGTACTGCACGCAGAGATTTTTGACAGATCCAAAGACAGGCCACTTTTGTTTTGCTGTGGAAATCCCTTTATGCTTTCAGCTTGTCAGAACCTTGCAAGTTCACAATGATTTCTTAAACTAATTGAATTATAGCACCCAGCAAGAATTTTGGATGTTTGAGGGTGTTTTGTACCGGCATTCTGCAGTTTCAGCAACAAAGAAAAAGGGATTTAAAGAAAGATTCTGGGTTTCATTTAGCAAAGTGCTGCTTTTTACTTCTGTACTCCATTTTCAATTGTTGTGGAGCCCAGTGACATATTTCTGGAGTGAGACCTCTGTTCCACCACTGACCACATGCGTGGCAGATACGGCAGCCATCTTTTTGTGCTTTGCAAAGCGTGATTTTCAGTGGTTTTGGCACGCACAAGGGTTTGGCGGCCATTTTGCTATTTCTTGCTCCATCATAACACAGTGTTGCAGCATAGCAGAGCAGAAGTGGGTTAAAACATCCCACATGATATAGTACAAAAAGAGTTCCCTCTTGTCCCCGAACCCCACTTCCATTTTGTGCAGCATTCCAAAGCAGGCCACTCATTTTACTGTAGTGGACCTCAAGAATGCATTATTTTCGATTGTACTTGACCCTGACTCACAATATCATACGACCTTCACACTGGGTGGGAGGAGATATGAACACCATTGGTTTCCTCAAGGCTACTGTGAAATCCCAAGCATATTCAATAGAATATTACATGAAGTCTTAGCCAATATTCAAGTGCCGAGCACAATCCTACAGTACATAGATGACCCCCTCATCTGCAGTGAGAATGAGGAAAATTGTCAAAGAGTCTCTATTGCATTAATCCAGTTATTAGCTCACAGGGGGCATAAAGTAGACAAGAAGAAGTTGCAGTACTGTCTGACTGAGGTCCTGTATTTGGGCCAATTGTTTTCAAAAGATGTTAAATGAATAATACCCAACAGGGTGACAACAGTGCACCCCTCAGCCAGACCTCACACAGTTAAAGATATGCACAAGTTCCTCGTAATATGCAATTACTGCAGGGCCTGGAAACTTGATTATGCCGCATACACACAACACCTTTTGCAAGGTCTAAAAGAAGCACAGAAGGATAAAATGCACATAACATGGACACCTGAGATGCAACAATCATGTGAGAGCTTGAAAGAATTGATCAGCACTGACTCTGTCTTAGCAATACTTGACTATGACAGTGAATTTGACCTATTCTCGCACTCCAATGGAACACTCATGACAGCAGTGTTGACACAAAAACATCCCTGTGTCACAAACCATTGGCATACTACAGTGGCATGCTTGATTCAGTAATGCAAGGACACGCCGCTGCCGCCTTTGCTGTTGAAAAGAGCTCAATGATTGTCATGGGATGTTCAGTCACTTTTTTCGTGGAGCACTCCCTGTTTGCTATATTAGAAAGATCAAAATCCACTCTAACGACACAAAGAGCCACATCATACAAAATCATTCTTTCAAGCCCCAATATTCATGTAGCACTCTGTAAAACAGTGAACCCCGTCACATTCCTGACAGAGCCCTGTACTGTTAAAGACATGCAAGAACATGATTGTGCTACTTACGAGTGTGAAGGGGATGACATCCCACAAGCGTGGGGAAATGCATTAGAGGAAGGGAAAGTGTACTTTGTAGATGGATCAGCATCAATATGCCCAGAAACGGGAGAAAGGAACGTGGGGCTGCAGTAGTGAGACTGAAAGAAGGGCAATATGAGTTTGTGGTGAAGAAAAGTTTGCCCATGCATTATTCTGCCCAAGCCGCAGAATTAGTGGCGCTGACTGAAGCACTCCATGCTGCAAAGGGATTTGCTGCAACAATACACTCTGATTCGGCATATGCAACCATCACGGTACATGCTGAATTGTCCAGGTGGAGAAGGCGGGTGTTCAGAAGAGCAGACGGGTACCCAGTACAACATGCTGATTTATTGAACAAAGTAACAGAAGCATTGGCAGAACCCTCTGTAGTAGCACTAGTGAAATGCCAAGCACATAAACGTCCTGCTGAGGGTGTTACCGCTTCTCTCAGCTCGACTTAGACCCTTAGTTACTGCCTCATTAGTATTGAGTCGACTAGACTACTGCAACTCGCTATTGTTGGTGCAACCTTTATACTTGCGGCATCGCTTACAATTACTTGAGAACTATGCAGCACTGATTTGTATGGGTTCTCCATACGGTGTTCACATTTCCCCCGTTCTCAGATCACTTCACTGCCTGCCAGTTCAGCAGTGGATGCACTTCAAATCACTGGTGATAGTAAATCATTTCTATAGCGAAGGGAAGGTGCCTATGGGTTCTAACGCACACTGCAATAGAACCCTCGTCATTCCTGATCTCCGGAAATGGACAACTGCCCCATGACTATTACTGGATGTGCGGTAAACAAATGTACTTGCACCTCCTGCCATCATGGAGGGCGTATTGTTCGCTGTCAAGTGACTTCAATTCAGCAATCCCACTAAGTCAGTGCCTCGTCTGGGACGCCCAAGGGAAGCCCTTATTTATATATTTTTATGACAAGTTATACTCTGGATGATAAACCCTTATATAACGCCCCTCTCTTTGAATCCCCCTGACCTCACTGAGCCAAGAAGTAGGTTTGTTTTGCAATTTAAAATGAATGTTTATTGAGAAAGTAAACAATATATATATATCACACTTTTATGAATAAATTAATATTTGATAGCACACTTAGGCATATTACAGTGATCAACAATGGATGATGTTACACTAGCACACTGATTTAATTACTGAGGAGTTAGTATAGGGAGGATAAGGTAGCTGAGAATACTTTCATGATTTCACGGAAATGCAATGATGAATAAAAATGCAGTACAGAAATAAATTGATAGGGTTTCACAAGAGATAATATGTTCACTTTTCCCCTTATGGCAATTCACTCCCCCCCTATGCAATATAAGGAGATGGAAGTCAAGCACACAGTTTTCAGGAATACAATCACAATACAATACGAATTTCAGTTCCCCCTTAGCAAGTTTAGAGCAACAGGGATGGTTTTAAAACACAGGCAAAAAATTTTAATGTGATTTATAAGGGAGTGAAATATGCTAAAAATTATTTTAATTCCCTATAGGAGATTCAGGGTAGGTGATAGCTATTTAAGATTGGTTCAAGTCCACACTACCAATTATTCATGAGGGATTATTAGATCGAAAACGAATTTTAGCAGTACAAGCAAAAGACAGTGATTTTTTTTTGACAGGTGAAGAAATCGGGCCAAATCGCAAATTGTGGCACTTTTTCTGAATGCGTCGAGCGCGATTACGGTTTATGGGTTGTTGGAAAGCTTTGATTCTTAGCTTTAAAATTAAAGTTAAATCTTGTTCCTAGCACACGCGGTTCAAAAGATACGGACGATTTTGTGGAGATAGATTTTCAGAAGTAAATTAAAGTTTCAGAATGACAGATGCGCTGTGGAAGGTTTTGGATCAACAGGATGGACACACAATTCTATGATGCAGTTCTAGATAGGTGGAAATGGTTTGAATTAGATTATTTTAAACTAAGAGATTGGTTTGCACAGTTCTGGCTGAGTACTCACACTATAAATTTGAAATAGGCCGTCAAGGTCTGGTCAGGTTTGGACTGGACTCCTGGCGGGTGGTCTGGCACTCGGCACTGCACGGCGGTCTGGATCTCTGGTTCTGCTGGTCTGGATCAAGTGGATTCTGGATACCTCACTGCTTTCTGGGTACTGTCACAGGGTTTTAGCCAGAATCAAACAGCTCAGCCTGGCTGTTTGAATAATTTGCAAAAGATTTTGAGGCCTGCTGAAAAAGTTCTGAAGTCAGGATTCTAAGTTCTGGAGATGGCCCTTCTGGATATTGTCTGGTCCGGCAAAGCGCTTTGCAAGAAAGGGAAAAGTGACCTCTCTACCTGGGTTTCAGTGTTCCTTTTATGTCTTTTGAAAATGGGTGTGTGCGTGGGCATAACTAAGCCTGCCCCTCACAACTTATCATTGGCCAAGCTCTCCTCTCTCCCTTGATTGGGGGAAGGAATGGAGTGTCACCAGGCATCAATTTTATGGCATACAGAAAGAACACTCCCCTTGTCAATGTGCACCCAAATCTATTTTTGATCCAAATACATATTTATCTATGTACCATTTTTCTAATATTATATGTCCTGTTAACATATTTTCTGTTGCACCAAACCATCCGATCCCTGTCTTTGTAAGATGTCGTGTCCACTTATGACAGAATTCTGCCATTTTCATCAAGAACGCAACCTCTAAACTTTTCCAGAATTTACACAAACATGCACAAGGAATATGGGCATCAGATGATAAAGTGTCAGATTTTTAACATGCAGACATTCGGAGTAATACCTTATTTTCCGCTACTACCCCCCAGAACATACCACAGAGTCCTAACACCTCTTAAAATGTGCACAGAAAAATCACAAGAATAATGATATTAATTATATAATTTTGACAAGTCCGTACTATGAATTATCCATCTTTTTAAAATTATGCTCTGGCCAAGAGGGGTGTGGTTTCCCAAAGCACATGGTGGAATTTCTGGTTTGTCCACTTCCTCCAACTCAGGTTGCTCACAGAGGCACTGCTCGTCCCAGTTTCTTCCAAGAGGAAGCCATTTACGACCCCCCCTAATTTAACATTTGTCTGAGCCAAGGAAAGCTCATTGTTATGTTTCCCTGCTCCCAGGTGCTCCTCCCCTGATTCAATCAGAGAGGTGTAATCTCCTTTTGGTGGTAACAGCAGAAGGCAGCCAGGCCTGCAAATGCAGTTGCTGGGCAAGTTTCAACTCCTGTCGGGGGTAGTTGGCGGGCAGAATTCAATCTCTTCAAGCCAGGCTTCAGCTAAATGTCACTTTTGTTCCAGTTTTCTTCATTCAAATCAAACTTACAATTTTTACACATGCAGCTAGAACGCTGATTCTAAGTTCAAAACTATGACCTTTAAACAGTTGCAACCTATGTGACACTCAAAAGTAGGTCACTCATTTATTTTAAACTTTTCGATTTTAGTGGTTTTAAATCGAATTTCAGTTAAGCTGCTGACATCCACAGCTCAGCCAGTTTTGTTATAAACATTGTTTTGGGCTTTTCATATTTCCAGATTTTGTATGCACACAAGACTACATTCTGCCAAATGTCTGCTGGTGTTCAGTGAGATTTTTGAATATTTTGCAATGTTTAAAATAGGCATTTTTAGCTTGCATTTCAGAGAAACAAAGGTGATTTCAAAGCGCTTTTTGAGCTAACAGGCACTGCTGTTTTTCCTTTGGCATCACGTTTCACTCATGGCGCTTTTGGCCCATCACGCTCGAACTGGTGGGTGACAGGTTAGGCAACCATTTTGGTGTGTGCATAATCTGCACGGTTTTCCTGGATTCTGGCACAATGTTGGCTTTTCGGACATCTTGGATTTTCTAAGCCCACAGCACCAAATGTTGTAGCCTAATAATTGAAACGTGTGTCAAGACACCCGACAAGCCCCCCCGCCCGACTGCACTTTGATTTCGAGGCGAGGGGGAGTCGGGTGCAAAGGATGTTTTGATCCACACTCTAGGATGTCCGCATCATCTTCTTCCGATTCCTTAGATGTCAAAGTTCAGCATCTTTTCCTCCATCAGGGTGGATCGATCGGTTCTCCTCACCGGTCCTGATGGGAGTATTGGGCGGTACCCCGGGCCCCTCAGATCTTTGCTCCCGGTCCCCGGGTCATGCTCCTTGGTCAGTCTCCATGGTTTATCTCTCCTAGGATGACAAAGCAAAGCGGCAATACCTATTCATAGACATTTCTCCCCCACTATCGATATAGTAGGGCGGCATGCATTCTCATTTTAAAAAAACAAGATATAATCAGGAGACATTTGTATTCAAGAATCATAATATTTTAGAGACTATATGTGGGATATTTTAGGGTTGGAACTGAATTACTCTGGAGCAGCCCCCTCTGGTATTGCAGAGGACTCCTCCAGTTGCTGCAGAGTGTGCCTGGGATGGCAACACTTTAACTGATTTATATGGACCCACTTGTCTTCCCCTTCCGCCAAACTTTGGGGATGCGTATCTTGTACGCGACTGGGGAGATCTTGTCTACAATTTCAAAAGGTCCCTTCCATGTAGGCAAACATTTTCGCTGTTTGGCCTGGTTCCTCTGGAAATTGTATAGATAGACCCGGTCTCCCACATTGTATTCTTTCATGGTAGTTTTCAAATCATAGTGCGTTTTCATACTCTCGGCTGATCTTTCTAGATTCCGCTGAGCATAGGCAAAAGCATGTTGGAGGTGCTTCCTCAAATTCTCCACATTCTCATGAGTTGTGGAGGCATTGATTAATGTCTGGTCTTGGGTCCTGCAGAGCAAATGCTGGGGAAGCACCATCTTGCGTCCAGTCATCAGCTCAAATGGTGACATTTTAGTTGCAGATGAAGGGGTAGATCTAATGGCCATTAGGACCAGAGGTAATCGGATATCCAAACTTGGCCCAGAATCTGCCACAAACTTTTTAAAGATGCTCACAATGGTTTGGTTGTATCTCTCTACTGCTCCAGAAGAGGCCGGTCGGTAAGCAATGTGTAGCTTCCTTATAACCCCAAATATCTCCCACATCTTTTTCATTACTTCACTGGTGAAATGGCTACCTCTGTCTGACTCAATCCTTTGAGGTAGACCAAAACGGGAAAAGATGTGGTTAATCATCAGGGCAGCTGTTGTATCTGCCTTTCAGTTTGGGGCCGGGAGACGCTCCACCCATTTAGTAAATAAGCATGTAATTGTCAACATGTACTTATTTCCCCTGGAGGAGCGAATCACGGGGCCTATGAAGTCGACTTGCAAATCTGACCATGGTAGTGTCATCCCCCTCTTTTGGAGAGGCGCACGGTGTGTGAGGGATGTTGGCTGAAATTGTGCACACACAAGACACCCCTTCAAGTATTGGTCGAGGTCCTGCCCCATATGTGACCAGTATGCAACCTCTCTTAAGATCTCAAGTGTTGTGTGAAACCCCCTATGACCGGCTGTGGCCGCATCATGGGCGTGACCTAACATCAGGCTCTGGAATGAGGTAGGGACCACCCACTGATCATGGCCAGCTTGGGATTTCCTTACCAACAAACCGTCTTGGATTCAGAACATTTTTTTGGACATTTCATCAACACTCTAAGGTCCTCTTTCCCAATGTAATCGGTATCCGTCAGGGGGAAAGTTCTCAGGGTCCTCAATGTGTTGGTAAAACTTACCAATTATTGGATCCCCCTTCTGACCCGTGATCAAATCAGCATCTAGGGTCTCCTTACTCCATTGTGCAGTTGAAAGATCATTGTGAGCATTTGTCTGGGACCTAGTGATAGCAGTGACCTGGAGTTCCTCCAACAGGGACTCAATCTCTATTAGATTCCCTTGGATGGCCCGTTTTTGGCCAGCTAAGTCATTTCCAGTTTTGTCTGGTCCCTCTACTTTGGAATGACCCTTGATCTTTTTCCAGTAGATGGTCATCCCGTTCGAGGTGACCAGATCATCAATGTTTTGAATTAACTTCCCATGTTTCAAGGGTTTGTTATTAGCACATAACATGCCTCTGGTTTTCCAATTAACCAGGTGCTCCACGAACCCGTTCCGTACATAATCTGAATCTGTGATTATGACCAGTTCGTAGAGTTGATGTTCGACAGCAGTGAGGATGGCTTGATACACAGCCATCAATTCTGCCACCTGACTACTTCGGGGACCAATTTTGTATCCATTGGAGGGTTCTGGGGACTCATTCACCCATGCATTCCCTACGCAGGCCACAAGTTCTTTTTCCCCGTTGTTGTCACATGGTAAGAGCATTCATCCACATAGACAGTGGGCATTCCCTCACACTTGTCTTCTTCAAAGACTTTGTGTGGGGAATTAAGGTATGCCTCCATGTTGTCCTTGATTTTTAGACTTTCGTCCTCGAAACAGTTTTCTCTGGCACAATCATGCAAGTCAGCCAGACCTTGCGCGAGGGGACTCTTCTTGTTTTGGCCATATCTGACCTCCACAGGAAAGCCTTGCATTGACAGAATCCAGGAAGTAATTCGGGAATTACTCACATTTCCGGCCTGGATTCTGTCACTTTGGAGATATTGCAGAGGCTGGTGTGGGGTCTCCACTATGATGTGTTCCCCCTGGATAAACAGGGGTTATTCTTCAATGCCCACACCGTTGCCAGGAGTGCCTTCTCACAATCGTTGAATTTTTCCTCCACAGAGGATAAAGTTTTGCTCGCATAGGAGATTACTTTATTGACCTTGTCATGCTTTTGATAAAATACTGCAGTCAAGCATGTATTAGAGAACCCTGTCTCCAAGAAAAACTCCTTGTTTCTGATAGGGTAAGCTAGGCAGGACACTTGTGAGAGGCTTCTTTTGAGCTGTCTTACTGCCTCGGATTGTTCTGGGCCCCATTCCCACTTGACCCCCCCGTCAAGAGATGAATCAGGTGTCTGGTGATCTCTGCGTAGCCCTCAATGAACTTTCTGCTGTAATTAGTCAGTCCAAGGAGGCTTCTTAGTTCCCGCAGAGTTGTGGGGTCTTTCAGTTTCTGAAGTGCTTCCACTTTCTTTTCTTGGGGACAGAGACCCGAGGAGTAATCTCATGCCCCAAAAAATTAACACGGGTTCTACACCACTGTGCTTTCTGAAAGGAAAGTTTTGCTCCAGCGGCCCTCAACTGGGTCAGAACATAACGGATCTCCGCTATATGTTCCTCCACAGTTGAACTTTTGATGAGGACATCATCTACATAAGCCAGGTTACCCCTCGCACCCAGGTCGGGCATGGCCTTGTGTAGGAAAATGTTGCACTCATTGCCGGAGTTGAGGTATCCGAAGGGAGTCCAGGTCCATGTGTACTGCTGGCCCCCAAAGGTAAAAGCCAGTTTGTATTGGTCCTCCCTACTGACAGGCAGTATCCATTGGTCAGGTCTATTGCAGTGAATACCTGTAACCCCTGGATCTGGGCCAGCCCTTGGTCAATGTAGGGAAGAGGCCATCAGGAAGTATGGACCCGTTGTTGAGCTCCCTAAGGTCGGCACAGAGTCTCCACTGGCCGTTTGGCTTCAATATTCCCAGCACCAGATTATTGAAGGTGCTGTGTACTGGATGGATTATTCCCCGGGACTCAAGGTTCTTAATTATTTCAGTAAGGGACTCCATTGATGCGAGAGGCAAGCGATATTGCTTCACAAACACTGGAGTCATGCCAGGGTCCATGGGAATTGTTGTTGTGTGGATGTCGGTGCATCCACAGTCATATGAGTCTACCGCAAAGAGATCGTGGAAATCAAAGAAAACTTGTTTCAACTTTTGCTTCTGTTCCAGAGTCACACAGGCATCAGCTAGGTTGACTCTCTCTTCCACCATCTGCCTGAAGCCTGGAAAGACTTCTGGTTTGCTATCTCAGCGGCCTCCTCCAGCTGGGTGGAGAAGTCCCTGGTCAGAGTGCTGATTTGGACTGGAGGCTTCAGTTGGGAAAGGCAGCCCTCATGGACCTGGAAAATCACCTCATCACTTCTGAAGTCACAAGTCACATCTTCCTTACCATTAGGGCAGGAAGTGTACACCAGGAAGTTCCCCCCATGCCGGGTAAAGATCCTGTCTGGTGTAATATTGTCATCACTGTCACTGTCAAAACAGTCCTTGGGGATTGGTCCTAACAGTACATTTCCTAAATCAATGGAGAAATGTCGGTCATCAACCGCCATTCCAATAATTGTGCCTGCGGCTAGAGTAATACTCTTTAGGTCGCTGTTATTCACCTCTATTGGAATGGTGTCATGTGCTATGTTGACTAATGGTGTTGGGTTTACCCCCAACCCTTGCTGTTGGAGAGAAGCATTTAGATGAATATAAGCATCAGCGTTTTTCAATTTTTGTCCTCTTTTAACTTTCACTTCCATGCAGAATTGTCGGGTCCTTTCTGGGATGGTGACTTCCTTTCTAACCTGAATTTGAACTGCATAAGGTAGCAATTGAGCTGACCTAAATGCTTTTTCTGGATCATCAAAAGCCCATGGGATTATCCGCTTATCGGGACCAAGCTTTGAAGTTTATTAGGTCCAAACTAATGGCAAAACGATTAAGAATGTCACTGCCTAAGTAAAAGGCGGCAGTGACGTCTCGCACGACCCAACAGTTATGGATTATGCTCTTGTTGCCAATGTAAATTTTGAGCATACACCTGCTTGGCAGGAGATGTTTGGACTTGGGTGTTTCCAGATCCATTTCCCATTTGTCTATCAGTTTGAATGTGGGAATGGCTGGATCTTTTGGGAGTTGGCGGAACATGGCTTCGCTGATGAAGCTCTTACCATTGTTCACACACACTTGGGTGAGAACAGAGTCCTTCCCATCATTTAACTGAACAGGGATGAACAACTGCTCTCCAATTTGCTGAATATCAGCCAGGCTCTGAGCTTATTTCACATCTTTCTGGACTATCGGAGTGTGAATGTTTGATTGTGGATTAGTAAACAATTTCAGAGTGTTTCCTTCCAGTGTGGAATAACACCTTAAACTGGAAGGAAGGTTGATTTTCAGAAATAGAGAGGACCCCCCATCACCAGTCTGTTGTCCTACTGCTATTACTGTCACATCTGGAATTTGGTTATTCTGGAAGTGAAATTCTACTTGGTCCGATTTTTGTTCAACCATGTGGCAGGTGCTGTATAAACTACCATGGTTGACACTCTATTTTAATTTGATTGGTCGGCTAGTCTGGGTCCAGAGGACCTTGTTTACGCAATCTATTAGGGGTGACAACCTTCTCAGGAGGTCATTCCCTAGTAAACAAGGGGTGCCCTCTGGAGTCACTACAATGATCGGGTGTTTCACCTTGTGTCGCTCAATTTTGATGTCCAAATCTGCAGTCCCCTCGACGGGAATTTCCTTCCCGTCAAAGTTCTGAAGTTGTCCAGGAAATGAGGTGAGAGGAATTCAGTAATTCCCCCGCCCCCTTCCTGCATTTAGTTCATCAAAGGCCCTTTTGGACAGAAGGGTAGCTTGGGATCCAGTGTCCACCAATGCCAAAATTGTACCCTGCCCATGTACTTGTACCGGGGCATAGTATCTTCCCTCCTTCTCCTCAAGGGGGCACAGATAATGTACATTTTCGGACAACTGGTGAGCTAATTTTCTGGTTTTGGACATTGAGAGAGAAGAGATTTGGGCAGAGTTCGGCAGGGAGTTTTGGGAATCTGAAAGAAAAAGTTGGCAATTAGATATTGATGCGGTTTTGGGTTCCCCTGGTTCCGGTTCTGGGCCGCCCCCCCCTTTTTGAGGCAGTCACCAGGATGGGTTTGAGCAAGGTCTTTTTGGTATTGTTGGTTCTGGGATAGAATGATGGGCGGCGACAGCTCAATCCCCACATCTACCCAGTCTATGGATGCGGTTTTGGGTTCCCCTGGTTCCGGTTCTGGGCCGCCCCCCCTTTTTGGAGGCAGTCACCGGGATGTGTTTGAACCTGGGGTTTTTGGTATTGTTGGTTCTGGGATAGAATGATGGGCAGCGACCGCTCAATCCCCACATCTACCCAGTCTATGGATGCGGTTTTGGGTTCCCCCGGTTCCGGTTCTGGGCCGCCCCCCCCCCTTTTTTGGAGGCAGTCACCAGGATGGGTTTGAACCAGGGGTTTTCGGTATTGTTGGTTCTGGGATAGAATGATGGCGGCAACAGCTCAATCCCCACATCTACCCAGTCTGGGTTGGAATCCCTTGGGACCCATTTTTCCTTGGGAGGAGTTCTCCCATCTCTGAAGAAGAAGATCCTTTTCCCAGGATCCTCTGAGGATCCCTCTCCCTCAAATTGGAAGACCTGAACCTCCTCCACAAAATGGGTCTGTTTGGCTCCTTTGTTTCTCCTACCTCCTCTCTGCTCCTTGGGTGGCAAACTTTCAGGGGTAGGAGATTTTGTTTCCAGTTCCTGGGTTTCCAGGGGCTGTTTACAAGTGGGGAAGGAAGCTTCCTCCAAGGCTTTACACCGCTTCCCCTTGTGCCTCCTCCCTGGGAACCGGTGGGTTATCGGGGTGCTGCCCCCATCATTGTTCTGGAGCACCAGGCCCAGAGTTTGGGGCATTCTGCGGTGGCATGCTCATCTGAGGGTTCTGTTGAGCCCTCAGTATGTGACCCAGATCCCGTGCCATATTTTGGACTTGGCGCTCTAACGGTGAAACCTGCTCAGGCTGATACCGGGTTCTATTTTCTCCCCTGGGCTGATCCCGCGAAGGGTAGCTATCCCTTCTCTGGTAGTACCCCGGGTTGGGAAGATTTGGGTACCCCTCCACCCTTGGCCTCCCCTCTCCCGGATTAGGTTGTCTGGGCTCAGGGAATTGGGGAAAGGAGGATGGATGATTTTGGGGCTGGAAATTGGGTGGATACCTGGGAAAAAAGTTCTGCCCAGGGTTTGGTGAAATTCTGCCCTCCTGTGGGAAGTTAGGAGGGAGGTTCCCTGGGTTGGGTGCCTGGTTGCATCCCCCCCTTTGGGCTGGAGGAGTCCACACATACCCCAGGATGGGTCTGTTTCCCTTGTAGCGGGGACTTACATAGTCAGGGGAGCGAGGGACCCCATTTGTGGGACTACCTCCTTGACTCCCTGTCTGTGACTGGCCCGAGGGCCTTCTGGGCTGAGAATTATTTGGTGCAGGCAGGTTATTAGGCCCCCCCATCTCCAAATCTAAAATGGGGGCAACTTTTACCTCTGCCACCTTGGCAGCAGCAGGGGTGCTGGTCGATTTGGGGCTTTTCTGAGCGTTCTTTTTATTTTCTATGGGCTTCTGCACCTCATAGATCCGGGTGGCCTGTTCAATGACCCAGTCTAGTGAACTTTTCTCATGAAAATCTCTCACTAGCTGGGTCATGATGTATTTGGGCAAGGCATGGAAAAACGTATTTACAAACTCTTTACTGTCCGTGCGCACCCTTCTGGTAGTCTGTGCAAAGGCACGCTTCAATTCCTGCACAAATTCTTGTGGGGCCTGATCCTCCCCACATTGCAAGTTGTAGGCTGCCTTGTGGGCCTCTTGGGGATTCCGGTGAACAGAAAAATGTTTCAAGATGGCCGCCCTATATGTGGACCATCTTGAATGGTTTTGGTCCTCCAGCCCCGCAAAGAAACTGGAGTATTCTGGGGAGAATGTCCACTTTACATATTGAATGCAGCTACTGCTGTCTTTCAAATGGAGAGTCTCCATCATTTGCTCATAAAGCTCCAAGTGTTCCCAAACAGAATACTTGGCGTTCTTGTGATAAGGGGTGATGACACTGCTTATTGCCTTAATCTGTTTTAAGGGGTCCTTAAGCAAGGCCCTTTTTGCCTTATTGGCCTTTTTGGTTCGGGTAACTCTGGTCCATTCATCCTCTGACTCAGAAGCACTGCTCCCAGAGGTGCCCGTCTGATCTTCCAGGTTATCCCGGATTCTACGAGCCTGGGAATGGCTGGCAGAATGTGGGGACCTGGTCTCCTGTATCCTGTGACGTTCAGAGGAGTCTTCAGATTCCTCCTTGCTGCCAGGATTTGATGGGTACCCCCCCACTGACCTAACTGGGCAGAGGTTTTCAGGATGCCCTTAGTGGGCCTACTCTCCTGGGGTTCCCCACTAAATTGCACTGTACTTAGGTGCCCATACCCGGATGCCCGCCCATCCATTCCTGGTTGGTACTGGCCTAGGAGCCCCATACTTTTGGCTTGATAGTAATCTGCCATCCCTGTGGCCCTGTGCTCATGTGCGCCAGGGGACATGAGGGTGGCAGAGTCCAAGGACTGGGAGAGATGAAGGCCTCTGGTACTAGGGCTCCTGAAGTTATGCTTCGGTGTTTCCCTTTCCCAGCGAACTTCATCTCTGTCAGCCCCTGCTCCCTGTTGCAATGCAAGAGCCTGCGCTTTCAGTTCCTCAGATAAGGCCTTACTAGACTCTATCAGTCTCTCCTGCATGGCTACCTGTTGCTGGAGCCTATCATTGTGCTGACAGAGAGCCTCATTTTCTCTCTGCACTTCCTGGTTGGTCCTGGAATACTGGGCCAGTCTGTGCTGCAGGAGGGTTACCTCCTGAGTCCCATCCCTACTGGCCTGATCCTTTCTTGCTAGAGCATCTTCCACCCTCCTGGTGTGCTTTAACAAGTTCTGATGCTCTTTTTGGAGGTCACCCAGTCCCTGGAGGGCCAAGTGATTTTATTCAATTTTTTCTTTTAATTGGCAGACTTCCTGGCCTAAGGTGTCCCTTTCCTGACTAAGAGCCTGCATCTGTACCGCCAGGACGTCCCTCTGCCTTTGAAAGGCACCAGCTTTCTGGCGTTCTCGATCAAACTCTACCTGGGTATCCAGGTCTTTCAAAATCAGTTTATTGCTCTCTGGTTTTTCCCTATCTAGATGACTTTGCTGGGTGGCTACCTGCTCTGTGCATGCCCTATTAAAGTCTAGTTGTTGCTCCAGCTTTTTCTGGCTCTGCAGTAGGGAGTCCAAACCTTCTTGGTACTCCTTCTGCAAGGCCAAAAATCTGGTATCCTGGTCAGACTTTTCCTGTTGCAGGATACCCATATCCTCTTTTATTTTAATGATATACTGCCTACTATCATTTTCTGACTCCTGGCTCCTCTGCAGCCTCTGCTCAGAAGAGGCCAGGTCAGATTGGGCCTTCTCTAATGCCATCAGTTGCCTATTTGCCAGATCTTGACCTTCAGCACATTTGTCCTGTGTGGCTCCCATATATAAATATAAATATGTTGCTATCCTGACAATCTTGTCATGCTCATCTTTGGCTTTAGGGGCCATATATAGTTCACTCAGGGCCACATGTAATGGACCCTGATCTCTCCATATGTCTGACCCTGTTTCAGTGATCTGGGGTGCGATTGACTGCAACCAGACCGCCTGGTCCTGATGAGCCCACTCACCTCTCACAAATAGCTTATGTAAGAGGTGTTCTCTGGCTATTTTGATATCTACCAAGGTCGTCATTCTGGAAATTGATTTCCTTCCTGACTTACAGAAGTTAGTATTTTATTTTGCAAAACAGACCGTTTCCTCAGAGCGCTCCTTAGAGGGGTGTTTGTACAGTGTAACACGGCGTGGTGATCCAACAGGATTTATGTATCCTGTCAGTTAGCACACTGTATTAATCTGCACAAGTGATAGACCTAATCCAGAATCCCCGGCTCGAGCCCCCAATCTGTCAAGTGACTTCAATTCAGCAATCCCACTAAGTCCCGTGCCTCGTCTGAGACGCCCAAGGGAAGCCCTTATTTATATATTTTTATGACAAGTTATACTCTGGATGATAAACCCTTATATATTGCCCCTCTCTTTGAATCCCCCTGACCTCCCTGAGCCAAGAAGTAGGTTTGTTTTGCAATTTAAAATGTTTATTGAGAAAGTAAACAATATATATATATCACACTTTTATGAATAAATTAATATTTGATAGCACACTTAGGCATATGACAGTGATCAACAATGGATGATGTTACACTAGCACACTGATTTAATTACTGAGGAGTTAGTATAGGGAGGATAAGGTAGCTGAGAATACTTTTATGATTTCACGGAAATAGAATGATGAATAAAAATGCAGTACAGAAATAAACTGATAGGGTTTCACAAGAGATAATATGTTCACTTTTCCCCTTGTGGCAATTCACTCCCCCCCCATGCAATATAAGGAGATGGAGGTATAGCACACAGTTTTCAGGAATACAATCACAATACAATACGAATTTCAGTTCCCCCCTAGCAAGTTTAGAGCAACAGTGATGGTTGTAAAACACAGGCAAAAATACTTTAATGTGATTTGCAAGGGAGTGAAATATGCTAAAAACGATTTTAATTGCCTATAGGAGATTCAGGGTAGGTGATAGCTACTTAAGATTGGTTCATGTCCACACTACCAATTATTCATGAGGGATTATTAGGTCGAAACGAATGTTAGCAGTGCAAGCAAAAGACAGGGATTTTTTTTTGACAGGTGAAGAAATCAGGCCAAATCGCAAATTGCAGCACTTTTTCCATATGCGTCGAGCGCGATTACGGTTTATGGCTTGTTGGAAAGCTTAGATTCTTAGCTTTAAAATAAAAGTTAAATCTTGTTCCTAGCACACGCGGTTCAAAAGATACGGACGATTTTGTGGAGATAGATTTTCAGAAGTAAATTAAAGTTTCAGAATGACAGATGCGCTGTGGAAGGTTTTGGATCAACAGGATGGACACACAATTCTATGATGCAGTTCTAGATAGGTGGAAATGGTTTGAATTAGATTATTTTAAACTAAGAGATTGGTTTCCACAGTTCTGGCTGAGTACTCACACTATAAATTTGAAATAGGCCGTCAAGGTCTTGTCAGGTTTGGACTGGACTCCTGGCGGGTGGTCTGGCACACGGCACTGTACGGCAGTTTGGATCTCTGGTTCTGCTGGTCTGGATCAAGTGGATTATGGATACAGCACTGCTTTCTGGGTACTGGCACAGGGTGCTAGCCAGAATCAAACAGCTCAGCCCGGCTGTTTGAATAATTTGCAAAAGATTTTGAGGCCTGCTGAAAAAGTTCTGAAGTCTGGATTCTAAGTTCTGGAGATGGTCCTTCAAGAAAGGGGAAAGTGACCTCTCTACCTGGGTTTCGGTGTTCCTTTTATGTCTTTTGAAAATGGGTGTGTGTGTGGGCATAACTAAGCCTGCCCCTCACAACTTATCATTGGCCAAGCTCTCCTCTCTCCCTTGATTGGGGGAAGGAATGGAGTGTCATCAGGCATCAATTTTATGGCATACAGATAGGACACTCCCCTTGTCAACTTGCAAACAAATCTATTTTTGATCTAAATACATATTTATCTATGTACCATTTTTCTAATATTATATGTCCCGTTAACATATTTTCTGTAGCACCAAACCATCCGATCCCTGTCTTTGTAAGATGTCGTGTCCACTTATGACAGAATTCTGCCATTTTCATCAAGAACACAACCTCTAAACTTTTCCAGAATGTACACAAACATGCACAAGGAATATGGGCATCAGATGATAAAGTGTCAGATTTTTAACATGCAGACATTCGGAGTAATACCTTATTTTCCGCTACTACCCCCCATAACATACCACAGAGTCCTAACACCTCTTAAAATGTGCACAGAAAAATCACAAGAATAATGATATTAATTATATAATTTTGACAAGTCCGTACTAGGAATTATCCACCTTTTTAAAATTATGCTCTGGCCCAGAGGGGTGTGGTTTCCCAAAGCACATGGTGGAATTTCTGGTTTGTCCACTTGCTCCAACTCAGGTTGCTCACAGAGGCACTGCTCCTCCCAGTTTCTTCCAAGAGGAAGCCATTTACGACCCCCCCTAATTTAACATTTGTCTGAGCCAAGGAAAGCTCATTGTTCTGTTTCCCTGCTCCCAGGTGCTCCTCCCCTGATTCAATCAGAGAGGTGTAATCTCCTTTTGGTGGGAACAGCAGGAGGCAGCCAGGCCTGCAAATGCAGTTGCTGGGCAAGTTTCAACTCCTGTCGGGGGTAGTTGGCGGGCAGAATTCAATCTCTTCAAGCTAGGCTTCAGCTAAATTGTCACTTTTGTTCCAGTTTTCTTCATTCAAATCAAACTTACAATTTTTACACATGCAGCTAGAACACTGATTCTAAGTTCAAAACTATGACTTTTAAACAGTTGCAACCTATGTGACACTCAAAAGTCACTAATTTATTTTAAACATTTCGATTTTAGTGGTTTTAAATCCAATTTCAGTTAAGCTGCTGGCATCCACAGCTCAGCCAGTTTTGTTATACACATTGTTTTGGGCTCTTCATATTTCCAGATTTTGTATGCACACAAGACTACATTCTGCCAAATGTCTGCTGGTGTTCAGTGAGATTTTTGAATATCTTTCAATGTTTAAAATAGGCATTTTTAGCTTGCATTTCAGAGAAACAAAGGTGATTTCAAAGCACTTTTTGAGCCAACAGGCACTGCTGTTTTTCCTTTGGCACCACGTTTCACTCATGGCGCTTTTGGCCCATCACGCTCGCACTGGTGGGTGGCAGGTTAGGCGACCATTTTGGTGTGTCCAAAAACTGCACGGTTTTCCTGGATTCTGGCGCAATGTGGGCTTTTCGGCCATCATGGATTTTCTAAACCCACAGCACCAAATGTTGTAGCCTAATAATTCAAACGTGGGTCAAGACACCCGACATCGCTTGCAACACTCCATTCCGTGCTGCTGGTGCTACCTGAAGAATACATCAAGAGGGTAGAGGTGCTGCAAGAATGATCAAAGAAGAAAAACCCCCATCTACCAATTATTTCCCGATCATGAGCCACATCATCAAATCTCCTGAAAAAAGGACACCTCCAACTATATATCTCAAGACTCTTCTGATCTCCTGGCGCAAATACTGGACGATTACAAACTCTTCAGCTCAGCAGAAACTTTCTTTGCATCACTCATCCCCAGTATCCAGACAAGAACCAATGCCAAGGGGCACCAAATTGTGCACTGGGAGAGCATCCAATTGGCAAATGACACTGGAGAAGGATTCAACGTCATCAAGGTAGAACTCTGAGCACTCCCACGCATGACGATGCAGAATAGGTACGTGCTCGACCTTATAACCGCTATGGAAGGTAATGCTTGCAATAAAATTGGGAGTACATGTTGCACCTTCGTACCCTCGTCAGATGCTGAAAATGGGACATTGTCACAGGTGATTTCTCCAGTACTGGGAGTGAAAATGAGGAAAGAAGGGGGATAAGGAGCAATGACTGGTTCAGCAAGGCCTTCAGCTGGGTACCCTCGTGGCTTGGAACAATCATAAAGATGGTGGTACCCATCATCGTTTTCTTCTTGCTGATTTTCTGTGTGTGCCTGTTAGACCTCAGTTGCCGCACAAAGGCAGTGCTGAGTAGTGCAATGATGATGGTGACAATCGGCAACAGAAATATAACCAGTAAAGTGCCTCATGATACCAAGGAAGCCCAAGTGCAGGCTGGTGAAACAAATGAGCCTAAATACTGCATGGTGGCAATATACAACACAAGAGACGTGGTAGATAACCTTTATCACACTACTATTAAGCAACCCCAAGTTCTTGAAAACTATAAGGAAGTGTGGGTGGCCCTGGATGGGGATGGAGGATGTATTTATATGACATGCGCTCCTGACGAATATGCATGTCGTAGGGAAAGTCTGAGAAGTGTGTGTAGAGCTTGGATGCCCATTAAAGGTACCCCCGTCTGGGATGAAGCCCTCAACCCCTCACCCTCTTTCATGCTGAGACCCAACAGACCACCTGATGTTGGCCATTCCAGTACACCCACCACAGGCCAAATCCTAAAACTGCAGTATATCCTTCTAACAGCAACACATGCCCACCTATATAAAACAAAGCCACTGGCAGGCCATTCCCCTGGGTGGGCACCTGGGTGCTGGGATAAAGATATCAAAGAGAACCTCGAGTGAAAAGGTTGGAATGTCAAGATACTATCTCATTCGACCTAACCACCACCACTCATGCAAGATTTGATGTGGGTCATTATTTCTTATTATCAGTTGTATTGTACACCAACCCGATCTTCACACCGCAGAGATGAGCCCAGCGGACCCACGTGTGCCAGGAGTGACTCGAAGCAACGACCAATTAGCATACTGCCTCCCTTATAGAATGAACTGTGCCATAGGCTTCCCCAATCCGATCTTAGATTTTGTGCCGTATATGCTATGTCATCATTGACGCTGTGTGTTCTTTTATTCTGCTGCCCGTGTATTGTTTGGCAGAGTTCTTTGATTGCTAATTTTATTCCATATGAAATGTGTTCACCTTTGCAACTTATCTCCTGGTCTCATTCCCAGGCTGTGTGTCTTCATTAATTTGGTCATTTCGGTATTACGTGTTTTAAAGGCTGCAGGCTTCATTAGGCAAGGCTTAACCAACCCAGCATCTGACCATGTGGGCTGACGAAGATATGAGGAATAAATAGACACGTTAGAAGAAATTGCACCAATCATAAGCGTGGAGATATGTGTTACTGCTATAAGTGCTATTTAGGCCTGTTATTTAATACATCGCTAATTTGTCAGTTACCCTTACCTAATGCTTCTATATATAAGGATTTTGTATGTGCAAACCTACCTCAAAAGCAATGGTGCACTGTGCCTAAGAAGATATCATTGTAATACACTGGACTGAGTAGCATGGTGTTAAGTGGTCAGTGATGTGTTTTCTGAGAGTAGAATTTTCAGTTCAATTATTTACTGAAGTATAAGGTAGAAGGATGTTAACTGATGCAGAATGGCAGTTTGATCTAGATTCTTGTGATGTAGCAGGAGAAGACCTGTTTCCTGCAATTATTGGTTACGTACTTGAAGTTGGTTTAGCTTTGGGTTATGGATTGGCCACCTGATAGTTTGAGTTTCTTGTTAAGGTAGGGTGGAGTTTTACGCTACCCTCAGAAATGTATGTAGTGCATGCAGGAACATTATCAGCCCTTCATGCCTCTAATAATTTGAGTATTGTTAACTTGGGTAATAATGACACCTATAATTAGAGCCCTTAGAATTGAAAATGGTCTAGCATCAAGGGCTATATGAGATTAAAACGCATTGATAACCTTGTGCCACTTAGTGTATTTTGAGGTGAATGCGTGCAGTACTAATTAATCAAAACCCAAGCTTGTGGAAAGGATGTTCAGAAAAGGTTTTGTGGTTGACTGCCTCAAATGCAGCACATAGATTGAATGGGAGCAGCAGGTACTAACTATATATGTCCATGATATGGAGTGTATGTAAAAAAGAGGGGGGGTACCCTTTCTAGTGGACAAGCTCAAGGCTAAAGTACTTCACAGGTACAGGAGGATGGTCCTGCCCACAGATTGATGTGTAGGTTGGTCTATTAAGTGATGGATCCAAACCTATGGTCAAAGGTGTATTGCCTTCTCACCGAGCTAAAACAAACCAAAGAGTAGCAAACAGAGGTTTTATTTGCTAATTATATAGATAAGTATTCAATACATAAAAGTTGAGAACAAATAAAAAAAAATAAAAAGTTAAGACAACATATAATACCATCAATAAAAATTCATAACAAAAAACAAAAGTATAGTATTAACAGCAAAGTGAACAAAGAGTACTGTATTGTCAATATACAGGTCAATCTTAAGCAAAGGTTTCTTTTCTATTTCCTTGCATACTGGTGAACCAATTGAAGTGGACACACAGGTCATTTGTGAAAAAATTCAAGGTTAGAAATTCCTTTATCAATAACCTAGTGGAAAGTTGCTTGGTCGGATATTACTTTCCAACATAGTATATTTCCAGGGTCCTATGGAGAATAAGTTATCTTAGTGGCCAACGTGACAGAGACTGAATAAACAGGGTCTGATTCAGACGGGAACAGATGAATGTAGCAGTTCCCGGGTGGGCACGTTTCAGCGGAAGTGCAATAATGTAGCGTCCGCCTTCATCAGGGCTCCGTAGGGGCGACCCTGCAGTGGGTGAAGATAGCTTGAGTGAGTAATTTTACAAAGATGCCAATGGTCATTTGGCATATATTGCAGAGAATCTGGTCTTTCATACAGCAAGGCGGCGGCTTACCTGCCGGTGCTGAGATCCCAAAAACTCGGTATCCAAATCACCTGAGGGCTGAAATGGGGCTGGGCAAGGGAGGATACTCAAAGAGGTCCTGTTGAACACAGAGCTCGCCCAGGGCAGTAGTCGCTGGGTAAAGCGTTGTGCTGCATGGGGGACAAAAGAAGCGAAATATATAATTACTATGGGTGTTGTATGGACCTCACTACTAGCTGCAGTGGCTTGTGGTCAAGTGTCAACACACGGGAAAGAAAAAATGCAAGCAGCGGTACCTTCAGGAGGACAAGTGAAAGTTCACTTGGTAATTGATGGATAGAGATGGTGGTGCAGGGATTCTTCATCAGCAACAGGCGTGGTTACTGCGAGTGGTCCTAGGGGGAACCCTGGACAGAGAAAAAGAAAAAAGCGTAGCCCAAAGTGAAGTAGGGTACCCGGTCTTTGGAGGTAAGGCGTATGGGCTATATGCGTGATCCATGTATGGAACCTTAGAGCGGAGTGCAGGGTAGTGTCTACTGGTACGCATTTGGGTGGTGGCTCAATATGGAGGTATGAGCCATCGGAGACACCGTGTACAACTAGGAGAAGGAGGGAGTAGGGCCTCCCTCCTGTGCCACGGGTATGCTAATGGAGGCAACCCTTGTGGCCGTATGTGCAAAAAGAAAGTGATGACTTGCTCACACCCAGAAAGCTTACCTCGAGTAGCGGCTCACAGACGTCCAGTCATGTGCAGTTAAACTCCCCGTATAGCTGGAGAGGGAGCGGCCGCGAGTGCACAGTGTAAGTGAAGGCGCCGGTGCTAGATGCCGTTTATAGAGAAATACGGCGTCTATAGCAACCGTGCGTGCGTGTGGCCTGATGCTCCATCGCTCTGGCCAATCCCCTGCAGGCGCGGGTGGAAGCGCGCATTCCCGGATGTGTGTCCGTTTGTAGCCATGGAAACTGGCAGTGGCATACAGAGTTTGCTGCTACAGAGCTGCTCATAACGAAGTTGGGACTCATCCCACAAAATATGTGTAGGTGAGACACTGGTGGAGATTTCCGAGGGTTGGGGTGAGAAAGGGTAAAGAAGTGGAGGAGGGAGGGGGGAGGCGAGTGGTAGGGGGGGTTTGGGATGGGGTGGGAGAGGGAGGGGAAAGACACGGGGAGGACAGGGTGGCTTGATCATGTGTCCCCGCACTGTGGGAAAGAGTTGTGAGAACATTTTTTACTCACATGCGTATCCATAAGTGCTGGGGAGCCCAAGAAGGGTCACAGGTGCGCATATAATGTTGCAGGACCACCGAATATAGGTGGTAGTTATGTGTTGAAATGCCTGGTAGAAGACATAGTCAGGTGGCATACAGCAGGCTGATCATGGAGTTTTGTATTTAGATACATGGCTGAAAAATCTCATTCAGGCCATGGTGGTATGTGTCCAGGCGGTGTATCCATCTGGATTCTTTTTTGAGCAGGCTATGTTGTGTGTCCGCCCCGCCTGTCACTTTTTCCACCACCCACCACAAGATGTCGTTGGGGGTGTGGTTCATCATCAGGTAGTGCTCCACTAGGGGGGCTGTCAAGTTCTTACATCTAATTTTGGAGCGGTGTTCTGAGATCCGCATGTTGACAGCCCTGGTTGTTTGGCCGATGTATCTAAGGCCGCATGGGCACTCAATGCAATAGATCACATTTGAACTTTTGCAATTGGACAAATCTTTTAGGGTCCATTGTCGTGTACCAATGGAAAAGGACTTTATTTTCTTTGTAAATTTACACGCGACACAGCTGCCGCATGGGTGATGACCTTGTAGGGGTCGAAGTGTGCTGGAACTACCGCATTTGGTATCTGGTTGGTAGAGGGAATGCACCAGGTGCTCTTTAATATTTTTAGCACGCTTAAAAGCGAACCTCGGGAGTTGTTCATCCGGCAGGTTCAAGCGTGCTTTATGCCAATGTTTCTTAACGATTTGTTTCAATTGTGCCATGTGTGCACCAAACATGACCACGCAAGTCATGTGTGTCTCGGTAGACTGGTCTTCCCGTATTGGATGGATAAGAGTATCCCGATTCGTATACCGGGCTCGTTTCATGGCCTTTGCCAGTTGTTTTTTGGGGTAGCCTCTAGTTCGCAAACGAGCAGCAAGGTCTTCCGAGTGACGTTTGTAGTCTACAATTGAGGTACAGTTCCTCCGAATACGTAGTGGAGGAGAGTGTTCCTGTCCGTAGGTTTCCGGAAAAGGTCACATTGTAATGTACCCTCCTTGTGTCTGATCGTAAGGTCCAGGAAATTAATCTCTAAGTTGTTATTATCAACGGTAAATTGAATGTCCCTATTGCGGGTATTCAGCCATGTCCAAAAAGCCATAAGTTCATCCGCAGTGCCAGTCCAAATAAATATCACATCGTCTATGTAGCGATGCCAGTTGGTAATTTGCGCCTGCCATTGGTTCTGGTTTGAGAAAATGTGGTCATTTTCAAATTTGGCCATATACAATATCGCCAGGCTAGGTGCGAATGCCGCACCCATGGCCGTGCCTTTGGTCTGGAGATATATTGTGCCATCAAAAGTGAAAAGGTTTTTGCAAAGGGCAATCTCCATTAATTCTAGGACAAAATTAATCGGGGTCTTGTGGGTAGTGGGGTCGGCAGACATCCACTCCCGGGCACACTCGATTCCATCCGCTTGGGGGATATTTGTGTACAAAGACTTGATGTCCATTGTGACCAGAAATTGACCCTGTGGGTCAAATGGGAGGCCCTCAAATACAGAGATGGTATGCGTAGTGTCTTTCAAATACGTATGTGTTTGTGTACTGATGGGTTGAAGAAAATGATCTACAAACTTACACAGGGGCTCCAGAATTGAGCCACAGCCAGATACAATCGGGCAGCCAGGTGGATTAAGGGGATCCTTATGTATCTTTGGTAGGGCATAAAAGCATGGTGTTCTCCCCGAAGGTTTGGTCAGGAAAGCTGCCTCCTTATCAGAGATCCAGTCTCGTTCTTGTGCAAAGGCAACTGCATTGCTTATTTCCTGACAAAGGTCCTTCGTAGGGTCTTTGCGAAGGATCCTATAGCTGCCTCTATCATTGAGAAGTTGCAAAACCATATCTTGATATTGTGTGTTGCTCATTATCACCAGGCCTCCTCCTTTGTCAGAGGGTTTGATAACGATCTTTTTGTTGGAGTGTGCCATCAATGAGCTGGAGTGTGGTTGTTTTATGACCATATTTCTGATGGAAACCAGACTGATATTCCTAGAGGAGATTGTTTTTGGTGAAGCTCTCATACAGCTGTATTGCAACTTGTTTGTATGACTATGCTGATGAGGGGTAGGTGTGTGCAGGCTCAGTAATTTGTCAGCTTATATGGGTTTCTCCAGCAGTGGGAGGATCTGGTGTTCAGAGTGAATGGGAAGATGCCTTGGATGAATGAGGCATTGATTTTGTGAAGGAGAGGAATTAGGGATTGGCCTGAAATGGTTTTAACAAGGGATGTGGGGAGGACAAATCTGTGTGTGTGCTTTCTCTGACTGTTTGTTACATTTATTCTGAGTTTCAGATGTGCGATCAGGTTGACTAACTCAAACCTAAAGTTGCTTAATTTCAGAAAGTCAGGGATTTGTGGTCAGGCTGCTTGCCATCTGTGCGTTGTTGAGAATGTTGTCAAATTAAGTGATCATGCAGTTGTGGTCACAGTGGACATAGACAGCTGAACTCTTCCTTTTTCGAGATGGCTCCAAGGTTAAGAATGGTCTCAAACAGACCTAATAGTTTATGCAGGGACAATAGTTGGATTCCCCTCACAAACTCGTGTAAGCCTACACCTGAGTTACTATGACATCACTAGTGGGTGGAAGCAGCAGGGTGTTAGAGTGTCAAGGAGCAGTCCAGTTTAGAATCGCATGGACTTGTCACAACCTAGAAGGAAGTCACTTAACTGGGGCTCAATGCTCCAAAGTAGGGCTGCATTTTGTAGCTGGATTTCAGTGCTGTCTTGAGAGTCAGGATTTGGGGCTCTTTAATTCTTATCCATTGTATAGACATCAGTTTTCTGTGCCTAGGCAGTTCGTCCCGGGGAACATGCAAGAGAAATGCAATGTATTGGTAGTCAACGAGCGCATTCCAGAGGCTTTACATATATTGTTTGCATTTCAACTCTAGCATCATAGAATTATGTAGAGTGACTTGCAGGGTGTTATGTAATGATGCAGTTTGCATTCGAAGATGAGATGTGGTTGCTCTTAGGCATGTCAATTCCACCATCCAAAATGAAAGCCCTCATATTCCTATTTCTGGTGGGCATCAAAGATGGTCTACAAAATTGAAAGGGGAGATGGCTGGAAGCAAGAAGGACCATTGTGGCTGTGATTAGAGGTGGGCTACAATGACATTCATACAGGCCATGAACAGTAAGGATGTGAAATTAACTATCGTAATCGGCCTGACGACATTTCAGATAGTGCAAGAGCTAAGACATAGATAAGGAAGGGAGAGGGAGAGTGGGAAGGAAATGGAAATAGACAGGCGACTACCGTACTAGGCCTGACGACATTTCTGGTAGAGCCAGAGAAAAACAAAAGGTGAGGGAGAGGGGTGCAGAAAGGGAGGGGAGGAACAAAACAAGCGACTATCATACTAGGCCTGACAACGTTTCAGATAGTGCTGGGGGGAGGGGGGGGGACAGCAAGGGGATAGGGGAGCGACAGACAAGGCTGCTATCATACTAGGTCCAGGGACAATTCTGATAGAGTAAGTGCAGAGAAGAAAGTAAGGGGAGGAGGGGAGAGGATAGGAAAAGGGAGAAAGGAAGAGGAGGAGAGAACAGAGAGTAAGCAGTCAAAAAGAGTGGAGAAGCAAGAGGGGAGAGCGAATACAATTGCAGAAGTCAGTAGTAACACATAATGTTGCAAGCCTGGATACACGATGGGTTCAGTTAACCTGCCCACGCAACTTCAGATCTGTGTCCTGAGGTGTGAGTGAGGTTTTCAATGTATCAGGATTCATTGATCAGTGAGGCTAAATGCTCAGAGGTGCATGAGTAGACTACATCAAATTTTGAGCCGGGAGCTCCTTGCCTGTAGAGCATTCTCCCATGCTACCAGACTATTCTTCTTGAAACAGCAGAGTAACTGAGTGTCCACGTGAAATAGGGATGCACTGTATTTTGATAAAAGCTTGTAATAAAATATTAGAAAAACCTTCCTTGATTCTATGGATTTTCTTTGCCTGGAACACACAAATGAATATATAAATGAAGAATGCTTTAAAGAGACAGGTCAGTGAGGAAGCAGCTTCTTCTTTCACACAGTAGCATGTCCAGACTCTTTTGACTCGGGTGGCCCAGATGGGGCACTGACTTACGCAGGGGTGGCATGAATTACGGGTGCACACACACATAATGATCATAGTTTAGGATAATAGTGTGGCACTTGGGGTGGCCACTCAGATTCAAGGGGTAGGACGTGCCAACCCAAGACACTCCCTGGATACGCCACTGCTTTTACAAGGCAGGAATGCAATTGTTTTGTGGAGGTTCTAAATCAGACCAAATAAAATAGAAATGCAATAGTTTTGCTGAAGCTCTTTGTAACAGGCCCTTTTATTTACAGGCCTACGTTTTGAGGTGTAAAGAATGCTACGAATTACAAAAGCATACCCTCTCACATTATACACTAGCTTGAGAAGTGTGTGTCCAGACTTACAATGCTGACCAATTTAAAACTTGATAACATCGTGTTTATCTGAACTGTTGTAAATGTGTGTGGTGTAGGGAAACATTTCACATGGTGATGTCATGTGCTCTGTCGTTTGTGTGACACGTCGCCATCTTCTCAGCAGTGTCGCCACTTCTGTAGTACCAATGACAATGACACACGCCTGACACTCTATAACAACTCCCATGAGCGAGACTGCGAAGCGGCCATGAGGAGAGAAAAGAAACACTCCATTCTAATGCGTCAAGACTGGTGTTCGAAGGGTGAGTGCTTATTTTCCTGTTTGACAAGCCACAGACGTGTCTTAAATGTGCGTGAGCATAACGCACCGTGAGTGACGATTGGCAGGTGTGCTGCGGAATGGCTTTATGTCTCACAGCTGCACCCCACTGCTTACCCGTGGCAGCTACCAACAGAATTCAGACCCCTGCTGCTTAAAATCAGGTGACAAGCTGCTATGCAGCTGAAGTCAACACCAAAGGGTGACCTCACTGCACTGTGAACCAAAGCTTTGAGACAGGTTTCCAATGAAAACAGAAAATATGAACGTCACCTTCAAGCCAGAGCTTTAATACCATGCCTTATGAGGAAAGGACTTAAGTAGTATCCCGTGCGAGAGGTGCCAACAGCAAAGGCTATGTAAACCTTGAGGAGACATTTCTGGTGCACAAAGCCAAGCCTTTCATCTATCCAAGGCAGACAAAACGGCTGTCTCTAAACCTGACAAAATTAAATTGGGAATGCGGTTTGTACAGAAATCTGAACTCTTACCAAGAAGGCCATTATCATTGTTTTTTGTTTCACCACATTGCTTTTTCTAAATTGGTCATCAAATAATTTTTTGGAGGACATTAGTTTATAAAAAAAAACATTCTGTCAAGCAACATCAGAGCAAAGAACCCCAGGAACAAACGTCCTGTGTTGCACCACGACTGATAAGCAACCCAAAAAGGCCTAGAGCCCTTCCTGTGCAGCACCTGCATTTCCGTGCAAGACAGTTCCCTGGTTCGGCAAGGCAGAACTTTCCAACCAAAGATCCCTGCCTGCATTGCGCTTTCCCCTGTGCCTGCCCAGTGTCAGGAGGGAGACGCGCAGGCGAAATCGCCACAGAGATAGGTGCATCCTGCGTTAGGGATGCACCCCGTAATGTGTCTGGCACACTCTGGACCCACATTCATCAGGTGGCAGAAGTCTACTAGTGCGTTCACAGATACACTTCTCTGAATACTGCCACCGACACAATGTGAGATGTATCTTCACTTGCATGCGCGCTTGAAAACAAACGCTAGTGAATATAGAGACCAGCGTGTCTGTTTTAAAACATACCTATATTTAGTTCAACATATTCCACAAATGAGTGCAATATACATTGGGCCTCATTACGAGGTGGGCGGTAAGGGATACCGGGCACCAGTAAGGAGACCGGTGCCGGTAATCCCATGCCATCCTACTACGAGTTCCCTTAGCGGGTCCCTCCTTTAACGCCTGGTCTGACCAGGCGTTATGGACGGGACCCGTTAAGGGAAATCACAGCCAACATAGCCAAATTTGCGGTACCGTTATTAGCGCCTTCCCCATTCCCATTGAGCCCCATGGGGGCTGGAATGGGGAATGGTTTGGTGAATGGGGACTTACCGGTCCCGCCAAGGTCGGACTGGACCAGTAAGTCCCCATCTCACCAAACCGGACACGGTACCATTATTGGTGGTAGTAATGGCGCAAATAGCACCATGACTACCACCAACCTCGTAATGAGGGCCATTATTTCACTTTTCAGTAAGGGGCCTGAGGCTTACCTTGGCTTTGCTCTGTGCAGGCATGCAATGAAACCAACATTTCAGGGGAGCGGGGCCTAACTGGTGATGGGAGGGGGCCACTACAGAAAGTGGGCAGAGCAGATTGGAAGGCTTCTACCCAAAGGGTTGTCTGACATGGGACGCAAGTATCAAATGGTAGCGGCACAGCATTACACCTAAGCGCACATGCGTGCACACACACACACAATTACGCATCCACTCAATAATTCATACATCCCATTCACCATACACTCCCACATTTACATAATAATAATATCAATTTGCATTTATATAGCACTACAAACTCTCAGGCATCTGAACGCTGATTATTGTTACCCACGCTGCTCATTTATCAACTTGGGAAGGATGAAAGGCTGAGTTTGACCCTGCCAGGATTTGAACCTGTGTTGCTCTGCACGGATGTCAAAGCAAGGGCTTTACTTGCTGTGCTATCTGAGTAGGGTGACCAGATGTCCTGGTTTTGCCGGGACTGTCACAGTTTTTGGTGCTCTGTCCCCCTTTCTCAAGATTATGTTTCCATTGGAAACTGCAGTGGTCCTAGTTTTTGGTAGTCCGTCTTTATAGCTGACAGGCATGAATGCACAATCTGACACCGAAGAAATGCTGCATTTTACAACTTAAGATAGTGTTACTTTGTAATAAATTAATTATAATATGTGTTTATTTGAACAGTAACACTTAAACCCTCTTCTTCTCGAACCTCTACTGATTTGTAGAGCCTTGACGGCCACTTTCAAGAGTTAGTCCAACTTTTATGTTAGTTGCCCTGTCCCAGTTTTTTACTTTTTAAATCTGGTCACCCTATATCTGACCTGCTGCATGTGCACCCCGCCCCCATACATCATAGACTCATTCACACACACTCACCCATTCACACATATATTACATACACACTCCTTGCCAGTGCCGGCCCAGGTCTGTCAGCGCCCTGTGCAAGGTTTTTCTGTGCGCCCCTAAGGGTGGGGGGCACTGAAAAAAGCTAGTCTCCCTGTCCCTCACCTGGTGCTGCCTTTAAACACGCAATACAAGACTAGCAGGGGGCTGAGTTGCTGTGTATGTTTGTGTCAACAAACACAGTAATGGAGCCTCCTGCTGTTCTTGTATTGTGTGTTTAAGGGCAGCGCCCAACGCGGGTGATAATGTATTAGTTGCTGGCCCCACACCAATTGAACCAATAGGAAATAAAGGACACTTTGGGCCTCATTACGACCCTGGCGCTCCCGTAATGAAGGGGGCCGGTACGAGACCGTCCCCCTTCATTACGGGAGCGCCTATTTCGAGTTTCCCTTTGCAGGACCCGGATCAGACGTCTGGTAAAAACAGAAGTGTTTTCCGGATCCTGCGAGGGGAAGTGGGAGGTAACAAAGGGACACTTGTAATGTGCCCGTTGTTACCTCCCAACCCATTCCCATTGAGCCCTATGGGGAGCTCAAATGGTAATGGGGAATGGTTCCTGCAAGGAGGAGTTACTGGGTCCTCCTATGTCGGAATGACCCGGTAAGTCCCCATTGGAGGAACCCGGTAATGGAGCCCGGTTTGGAGGCAGCCATGGTGCTAAAAGCAAAGCACCATGGCTGCCTACAAACTCGTAATGAGGCCTTTGACTCCAGCTCACTGTCATGCAAACTTAAGAATAGGTCCGATACTTAAGTTTGTATGACAGAGAGCTGGAGGCAAAGCGCCCTTTATTTCCATCACCCAGGTTGCCCTTTATTTGCATCACCAGGGGCATCCTTGTGCGGCCACACGCTCTGAGCGTACCCTGAACCGGGACCGCTCCTTGCACACATGCATACATACATAATGAGCGAACATGCAACACCCTTTAATACCACTAGTTTCAGAAAAGGCTTCCCTCGCCTCTCTGCCTAACAAAAAGCAGATGGGCACATCAGCCCCTGCCTCTTGGATGCGAAAGAACACATAACGTTGTTATATGTCCGCTCACATCTGTGGGGCGGGTGGGGGTGATGTGTGCATTCAATTTTTGTTAGGCAGAGAGGTGAGGGAAGCCTTTCTTGAAACTAGCAACTTTAAAGTTTTGTTGTGTTTGTGCAATTACATTTTTGTGCACAAACACAGTAACACTTTAAAGACGCTGGTTTCAAGAAAGCCTTCTCTCCCCTCTCTAACAACACACGCTATGTGCCGAAACTCCCCCCCCAGCTCACATTTCGGGCGAGGGGGGGCTGATGCCCGTTTAGCTCAATGACATTGCGCGCCTGGCTCTGTGCACCTTATGAAAAGGTGCTATAACGGTTTCTATTGTAGCCCATTAGACTACATGGAAGACACACTTGGTGGCATAGTGCTGCATAACTTCTAGAGGACCCTGATCTCAGCAAATAGGGATGAGGAAGAGTGCACATGTTAAATGATTTACAAAGGAGTGATCAGATCTGTCATGTCCATGCTGGGATTGGCCAACAGCATGCTCTTCAGAAACTCAGCATTAGTGTGGCATAGCTTCTGATAATGGAGACCCCTTTTTACTGCGTTCCTTTTAGCAGTTATATGTGTTAGCGCCATTGAGGGCACATGATGAATGGGGTAGCCATTCGGGGATCTGATGTGGGCCTGGATTCCACTTGTCCACACAGCTGGCCGTGCTTGCAGCGTCTGAGGACATAATGAAGAGTTCCCAGACCACGTTGCTATTGGGTAAAATGGGTCCCTGGCAAAATAATTGCACTCAGTTGCAGATATCAGGATTTGACAAGGAATGATTTCGATGTTTATTTGTTTTTAGGTACAAAGGGAACAGTGTGAAGTGAATATGCATTAGAGGTTAGTGAGCTGCTCAGTAGTAGGAATTTAGTGGTTTATTGTTAATGAATTTGAAGAAGGAATGGTGAATTGAAAGACGATTATCATTTTGTCTTGTAGGACCGTGTGATATTGTAATTAACAATTCAATATTGAAGCAGACTATGAATTAGCCTCTGAAGAAGGATACATAGATATCCGAAACGCGGCAGGCAATGGAAGTCGTGTTAAAAGACATACACTATGCTGTCCAGCCAATGTGTGGTGGACATAAATATAGGAGTCACAGTAAATCAAGGTGTGCCATGGCACGGAAAACCAAAAACACTGTCCAAAACTGTAGCGACATTTAAAGTTGTGTATCATTCGGGGAGCTTTATGTGTAATAGAAATTGACGAATGACTAAGGTCACATATATTTGGAGTTTTTATTTTTGGAACGTATTAATTCATTTCTGTATGTAAATACTGATTTATGTGTAGTAAAAAACAAAAAAATGATTTACTAAATCTTTTGTGTGATTGTATTAATCGGATTGTTTATAGTTACTCAAAAGGCACATAGTAAGGGGATTCTCTCTTTTTTGCCCCAAAAGAGTGCACCAGGGTTACCCGTTGGCAACAACGGGCATTTGTGGGTCCTGGATTCCACACAGTCATCTCTAGTGATGCCCACAGTGGAGGGCATGGGATGAGACTCCTCCGATCTGGGGCAAGTAGGGGAAGTTCTGGCCCACAGCAATCGAGGGTTGAATTCCAGGCCTGAACCGAACATACCTCTCTGCTTTGTATGAAAATGGTTTTAATAAAGATTGGCTGCTACTTGGTCAGGATGGGCCAAGAGACAGACTGTTCGGTACAGCCTGCTCCCTCGTGAGATTAGACTGGCTACGCTCAACTCAATTGTAGGCCATACATGTTTTGTTAAAATGTAGAATGCAGTCAATTAATAGTTTTTTGTATTATTATTTTCACTGACAGCCCGCACCTGCTATTCTTATAATTTGTCTAATGGTTGTAAAGGAAACTGGAGGGAAAGATCACTGGTGAATTGCCAGGTATGTATCTCACAGGACTGAATCTTGGAGAGAAAGCACGTGAAAACATTGTTAAAATGTGTAATTTGGCTTTCATTCAGTAAGAATGTGGATCTTCAGCCAAACGGCTGCATTCAGCTGGAAAACTCATTTATGGCTGCCAAAAAATATCCAAGTTGTCTTAAAGCGTTTCCGCACTGAAAATGATTGTAAAAATTAAATGTATTGAGCCAACATATCTGCGTGTTCCAAGATATTTATTTTATCACCACTCTCTTTTCTCATATTTAATTGCACAAAACCCATGTGCACCTTTATGCTCCTGTGGCTGGTGCTGTACAGTCTAGGCGGGCTAGGGTTTCCCATCTTGCAATGCCGTGGCATGGCAGGGAGTGACCTAATGAGAGACCGAGTATGTCAGTCAATCAGTCAGTCATTCAGGTAATTATCTGATATATATATATATAATATTATACAGCACCTCATGGCAAATTCATCAGGCGTCTAAGCACTGTAGCACCAGTTTTTAGTATGACCCTGTTGAATAGTGCTTAACTTCTCAACCTCGGCAAATAAAAGGCTGAGGTGAGCTGGCTGCGGGATCTGAAACTTGAGAATACCAGGCTGGCCGCATGTCTGAAGAAAACACTTAACCAGTGGCCTATTCACGCGCGCACGTGTGTCTTCCGGCTTTTGCCCGCATCATCTAGAAAGAATGAAGTTGTACATGAGGCGGAAAAAAACCCCCAGAAAATAGAAGACACGGGACAGTGACAATGAATGAATCATCTCATGTTTGAAACAATGAAGAAAACGAGAGGATCCTCGGCGCTGCCAGGCTTCATTGGGAAATGGCCAGTGTTTCCCTGAGAGTGAACACCTCTCCCCTCAGGTGTTGAGGAGTCCAGCATTCCAATGAATACATTTAAACCAGAGTTGAGTAATTTCCAAGTCCTACAAAAAATCGAATCTGTATTTATCACCCACAATAGTTACCTAAAAGGCAAGAATCAACAGGCAAAACCGGTGACATAAATCACACAAACAGAAACTCAAGTGTGCAGAAGGCGCAACAGCAAAGAATGCATTCAGTGGATCTCCCTACCCTTGAATCAAGTTTATCTCCCCCCATTGCATGACCAGCCACACAATGACTACCATGGTGTGGCTGGTCATGCAACCCAGCAATGGAACAGGGCTGCACTTTTCCTCCTAAGGAACCTGCCTCTATAGTGGCATACATGACCGTGAACACTCTACCTTTCGCCCTTCATGGCACTTACCCCCATAGGATCAGGACATCTAGCCAATAAGTGCTGCGAGGCTGGCACAGAGCAAAGGGTCGGAAAACAGAACGTCAGACTTCTCTGGACATTCCCAGGCACCAAAAGATTGTTCCAAGACAGATTGTCCTCTCAATTGATAAAGCAGGACATACAATCCTTGGCACAGACTCTTCTAGTCTGGCATCTGACGTGTTACTGCATGGCATGGAGGGGGGAGCACTTACACTGATACGTTGAAGGCCAGCAACTAGAAATCTGGTAAGGAGAGACTAAAATAAGATAGAAAGATGTTGCTCTCGCCAAAATATCCAGATACAGTCACAAATTCACAGGCTGTGTGCATGAAATGTTTAGGATCCATGGGGTGTATACATGAGCTCCACATATCCAAAATCCCCCAACATGAAAAGACCAGAATTCCTGGATACTAGTTGAAGCTTTCCTAATCCCACCAGGACAAACCACATGGGACTCAGGTCACTGTAGCTCGCCAGTATCAACATGAATGTAACCAGTATTTGGAGTTCACACAAAAACACTAGGAATTCTATAACAGGAGACGGGGCTCCATCCAGGTATGGGGAATAGACTGGGGGCACATATCAAAGAAATAATATTTCTGAATCATAGACCTGTCACAACTGCATACATGCATTTTTAGCATCTCTTCACAGAGAGTCCTTTGGAATGAATCTGCAGGATCATCAGAAGAACTTACTGACCAGACATGATAGAGTATAACCAGTGATGGTAGCTCATCCATAATGGTTGAAAGGGCGCCAATTCATCACCCATTATGGAGGAGCCAAGCCATTCCAGTGAAAACTGTGAGCACCCCCAGAGCTGACGCCAGCAGCCAGGTATGCAACAGGGGCTGGCTCCCTTGTTTAGGAAATCGGGCCATGCAAGGACGTGGGTCCTTTCTTTCCCTGCCTTGCATGGTCCATTTGGCATGCAGGCTGGTATAGTGCAGCCCCAAAAGTGTGCAGGTTGCACTCTTGTCCATCCCTGTGCATCCAGATTTCCTTGGCAATTCAATGTCAGTTTACCTAGCCCAATCTAGGAGAATGGTTCTCAGATTATATTGAAGAGAAATAAGTATCCCTCGCCTCTCACTTTACAAACAAATCCCCCTGTGGCGTTTCAGAATAAATGGTTGCCTGGCATTTACATTCATTTTTATTTTTATGGAAGTATAATTCACTCCTTTAAACTGCCTTTAATCCATAAATGTCTTTTAAAAGTATCAATAATTCTCTATCAAGTAATGAAACGTCATGATTCATTGGGTCATTACGACTTTGCCGGAATACTGTAAAAATGCTGCTAAAAGTGTGTACTGGCACTCTTACCATTCCTGCAAAGTATGGGTTGAATGGAACCCAGTTGCTGGAGTTATTGACACTGATATTGGCACACCCTGTATTACCGACTCTGGTAACACAGGCAATAGTAATACCTGCAATTCTGGAAACATGTGCTGGTAATACCAGCACAATGGTATCACTGGCATATCACAAGCATCGACTCGCTGGTAATACCAGGAGAAATCAGCCGGTATGACAGGCAAATTCAAGCCAGTGATACCTCCACCTCAGACCTGCCAGTAAAAGGACATGGTTGAGGGCAACAAGGCCAAAGGTGCACACAATCCACCCAGGTTAACCCAATGCACACAGGAACAATACTAAAAGGCCACCCCCACCCCCAAAACACTTCCCAACACAACCATGCTGCCACTCATTGTCGCTGCCATGGACCTGGACGCGCTGCATGCTGATGTGCAGCTGATGGTGGGAATGTCAGTAATTCAGGTGGCGCAGCAGATGCGTGCTGTGATGACTGTCACAAGGGCAACACCCTGGGCCCTCACAGACATCCAGAAACACACCCTGTACCGCCTAAACAGGGAGACTATTCTTGACCTCCTGACCCTTATCCAGGATGACATTGAGAGCAGGATCGGCATTAGGACAGCCATACCACTGCTGTTGAAGCTGGTGTCGGTCCAGCAGTCTGTGAGCCAGCTGCATGGTATGTAGCAGCCTGCCATCTCCAGGGTGGTGGTGCAAGTACTGGAGCCCCTCCTGCACCATGTGGGCCAGCACATCACACTCCCAACCACCCAGGCACAGGTCAATGACACCAAGGCATGCTTCTAAGTGATTGCGGGCATGCCCAATGTGTTGGCAGCATTGGATTGCACGCACGTAGAACTTGTGGCCCACCACATCTCAGAGGAGGTCTACAGGAACCAGAAGCAGTACCACTCCCTCAGTGTCCATGTAACCTGTGATGCCGACCTGACCATCACACACTGCTGTGCCCGGTTCCCAGGATCAACCCACGACTCCACAGTCCTGCAGAAACAGCACCCTGCAAGCTTACATGGCGCGTCACAGAGGACAAACGACCTGGATGTTGGGTGAGTACATGTACATTCACACTTGGATTGTAGTATGGGTAACAGGAAAAAGGGGGCTGTTGAAATGTCACAAATACATGTCTGACAAGCAACCTGCACATGCATGACCAACCAGTGCATGCCTCAATTGACAGGTCACAACACACAGGAGTAGCATGTAGCTGGAGATGTAGCAGTCACTGACCAGGCAATTTCATACACAAAAGGACGTCCAAATGCAATGCACTACAGGTACCACAATGCAACTCAGCCAATGCAAGCGAATAATGTAGACTAGGCCACCTAGGGCTATAAGATGAATGTCCTAGTGAGACATGGGTCATTCATGCCCAGACTGACAGTTGATATCTGTTGTCACAGGCAACACAACTCCTGAGCATCATTATTCACATGTTACTGTCAATTTCAATGGGTCTTACACGGCACGCTGTTGCCATTTGCGTAGTGTCTTGGCGCTCGGTTGGGTTTGCAATGGAATTAGTGTTGAGGCGGATTATTAGCGGGATGAAGAGGGAGAAGAGCAAGGGAGCTTTGATGTGCTCTTGCCAGCTCCAGTTCAGAGAAACCAGTCACTGAATGTTGGTCAATTGTTTGCCTGGTAGCCGTCATGTGGTGTTGGTGCATGATCATGCATGGTTGGTTGTCATGTTGGGTGTTGTCGATACTTTGAGGGTGTGTATTTAGAATGTTGAGGTTTCACTATGGTCACTTAGTGACAATATACGTCCTGCTCCCAACAGTCCATCTCAGGGAGCAGAGCACAGCACAATACAGATGTTACACAGTGCCTGTCTCAGGGAGCAGCAGGAAGCATAAGTCTGTGCTATACCATCATACCAGACTAATTTCTTGGCTAAACTGCAAATACAGCCACGCGTAATATATGGCTGATTGACACAGTTAAGCTACATGCAAGATGAGGCTGACCATGTATCCTTACCCCTTGCAGGTGACTCAGGATAACTGCTGCTTCGGTGGCTGATGGCCCCTCTCAGGGGTCCCCAGATGCAGGAGGAAATAGCATACAACAGGGCGCATGTGAGGACCGGAGCGACCATCGAGCAGACATTTGGAATCTTAATGGCACGTTTCCAATGCCTACACTAGTCTGGGGGTGCACTCATGTACAGGACAGAGAAGGTGGAGCAGATAGTCCTGGCCTGTGCAATGTTTCATAACATCTGCGTCAGATGCAATATACCCCTCCCCCCAGATCTGGACATTCCTCCGCCAGAGGATGAAGCACCTCCAGCCAGGCCCAGGCACATGGAGGCCAGGGATGGGCACATGGCCCATCAAGAACTCAGAGAGAACTTTTTCTGAGTACCCCTTCCACTCTGTACTTCCCTTGTACCTTACTGCATAAGATGTGCACACACAATAAATACTTGCAGCAAAATAAGGAATGTCTACTCATTGCTTCAGGTGTACACTATGGATTGAAATTTTGAAGGCAAAATCAAACACCCTGTGCCCCAATCCTCCTGCCCTCAGACCTTGTAGCCACCCACCTCCCTACACACCCTGTTCGCACACACCCCCTTGCCCCTCCGTACACACCCTGTCCCCACACATGCCCCACATACCCTGTCTTCACACACACCCCTCCCCACAAACCCCTTCCACTCCCTAGACACCCTGTCCACACACACACAGGCCTCCCCCATGCCACAAACCCCAAACAACCAAAAGTCAGTTTCTAACATGAAAGTGTCACTGCATGAGTCCTTTTTGAGGCCTCTTGGCCAAAGGTACCCTGGATTCTCCAGGTGTGGTCTATAGCCACTGGGAGTGGTGCCTCTGGCTCCCCTGCTGTGAGCCAGGTGATGACAGTTGAGGATGGGTCAGACCCCTGGGCCCCCAAGTGCTCCAGGGTGACCTGCTGGGTGTGGGAGAGGGACTCAGCCATTGCCAAGACCCCTTCATTCCCCTCCCAGACCTCTTGGGTGAGTATGACAATGGCAGCCGTGGTGCATCCCAGGGCCCATGCACTCCTGCGGGTGCTGGCCTGAATGCACTCCTGCGGGCTTCAGCCTGAATACACTCCTGCAGATGCTGGCCTGAATGCACTCCTGTAGGAGCTGCAGTTCATTCAGCTTTTGCTGAACCATGTTGGCCATTGCTCTGTGCCGGTCCTCCATAGACCAGAGTTGCGTATCCATGTCCAGGATGTTGGGCATGGATGGTGGAATGTGGCTGTGCAGGGAGGCCAGGCTCAACGATGCTGTCAGGTAGGGAGTGTGCCCCTCATCCTCCTCTTCATCCTCCTCCTCCACCTCATCCTCCACCTCGTCCTCCTCCTCTTTGCCATATGTGTCTGCACAGGGAGGTAGCTGGTGTGGAATTGGTGTTTTGAAGGGCATGTGAGGGATGGTCAGGCCACTGCTGATAGGTATTGTTTCAGTGGCAACTGCCAGTGGTGGTTGGCCTGCTGTGCAGCACTACTGATAGGTGCTGGGGGAGGTTGTTCTGCACAGGTGATGGAGGTTTTTCTGCACGGGGTGATGGTGGTTGTTCTGCATGGGGTGGTGGTGGTTGTTCTGCACAGGGTGACAGAGGTTTTTCTGCTCTGGGTGGTGATGGTTGTTCTGCATGGGGTGGTGGTGATTGTTCTGCACAGGGTGGTGGAGGATTTTCTGCATGGGGTGGTGGAGGGTGTTCTGCATGGGGTGGTGGAGGTTGTTCTGCATGGGGTGGTTGTGCAGCCTCCCCACCTGCACTTGCCTGGCCAGATGAAGTACCAGCCGTGTCGCTGTTAGAGGATGTTTCTGTTAAGGTGAGATGAACATGCATTTATTCTTCAGTGAGTCACGTCTGTGGGCCTGCATTACACTGCTGATACATTGTGTGTGTCCTGCTCCTGTCATCCTATTTGGTTGGTTGGTTTGCTCCAATGTATGCTGCTACATGTGGGTGGTGGGAGTGAACATTGACTGTTAGTCTGCCACAGTGGCTTGTTGTTGTGTGTGTGTTGAGCCTATGCTTCCTGTCCTGTACTCCCTTGGCGCACATGGGCTCATCATGTGTCCATGTGTGGGGCAGTGCATTTTGTCTACACTGCTTGTGCATGGCTACATCTGCCCACCTAGCCTGACATGTGTGTGTGTGAGATTGGCCCATTTACTTTGACTGACGTGTGTCTGACCCGTTCCCTTGCCCATGTTTTTCTGCCTGGGGATTCATTTATTTGGACACATGATTGGCATTGACATGGGGATTGTTGTAGTTACCACCATCACCTTGTGTCCCGACTCTGGCCTCTGCTGCACCAACTCCCTCAATGCGCTCCATGTACAGTATGGAGCTGCACATCTCCTCCCAGAGCATCAGGGTCGGGGGTGCCACCTTCCCTCCTCCTGTGGCTGCAGATTCCCTGTGCTGGGGTGCCAGGATATTTCTGACCCGCAGTGGCGGGTCATCCCACCACTTGTGGTAGTCCCGGGGCATGTGTGGGACAGGCCCCACTGCAGTGACCGTATCCTCCACCTCCTGCCATATGGCAGATAACCTCCTTTGGCTGGTACCATGGTTTCCAGCCCCGAATAGTGCCTCTGCATGTGCCACGACATTGTCTGTGAAGGCACTGAGCTCCAGCTCTGTGAAATGCGGCATGCGGAGCGAGACATCTGGCAGCCTGGATTTGCCACTCGCTGGCATGTCTGCAGTGTTGGATGGGGTGGATGGCAGCTGGAAGTGGCTGATTTTAAATGGATACTGTTTTTCAAAACGGCTCACAGAGCTTCCTGTTCTGGCAATGTTTCGATTACTGGTGCCGGTAATTCCAGCGCCTGTAATTCTGGATTCGGAATGCATGGCAACAGTGATTCCGGCATTCTGGGTGCCGCTGTGAGTGTTTCCAGCAGCTGTTTGCTGGAATCACCAGCATTTTTAAGTATTTGCCGGCAATTCTGGCATGACCATAGTGCCATTTCCAGCAAGGGGGAAACGCGCACCCGCGGACCTGGAATATGCCGGCACACCAGAATTATCAGCATTTTTCCAGTTAACTCGTAATCCGGGCCATAATCTGAATTTTCATCTCTGCCTGTGGAAACACGCAAGTTCAATTTAATTGGACTTGATTTACAAAAACAAAACTGTGCTCAGATTGCACAGAAGGTCTATCAGTTTTAGACTGCACACTCAGTACAAACGTGCAGTTTTATGGAAATGAAATCTCACTTTGCACTAAATTTCAATGCAGAGCACAGTGCAGTTTAATTTACCATGCTCCTGTGTTCTATTGGACACTAATGTACCCTATTTCCCCAGCTCACCCACTGAGGGGACTTAGTATGGAAAAGACAGAAGGGAAATCGTATTAACACTGGGGATTTACATGCACACTTTACCCTGATGGATGGTAAATCTAAGCTCTCTGCAGGGACGGTAATAAATAGGGTGGAGGACTGGGTGAGGGAACATAATTTGATTGATACTCATCTGGCCTTTAAGGTGGGCACGGGTATGGACAACCAGTGCCTAAATTTGTATCTGACCATTGCAAAGTATGTGCTCCTTATGGGTTCTCCTGTCTACTTGGACTTAGGGCTTCAAGTTCAGCTTTCGAGCACGTGCACAGGCGAATCCTCTGGGGTACTCTTCACCAGATGGGTATATCGAGACTGCTGATCGGGATGATGGAAGCTTTTCATACTGATTTCAAAGTGCGGTCTGATATGGCGGGGGAACTGACTGATGCCATAAAGATAAGGAAGGGTGTCGGGCAGGGGTACATTCTCGCTCCCCTCCTCTTCAACCTTTACATAAATTCCCCTGCATTCACTTTGGAAGCCACACATGCTGATTTCCCAAAATTGTGGGGGCAGAATGCTACCTGCCTTAAGTCATGCTGATGACACAATTTTATTCGCCAGAACTTCAACATCTTTGCAGGTACTTGTGGATACTTATGGCAGCTATATGTAGAACCAAGGCTTGACAGTGAATGCTGGGAAATGCTTTGTTATGCGTTTCTCAAGCACTACACAATGTGGGATACATTTACACACTCAGCAGAATTCCTCTCCATCTCCAAGTGCATTTCAGCAGCTACCAGCAAAATGGCTGTGCTTTCTCCTTTGAGCATCATTGCGTCGCATCAAACCTGCGTTTTGATGCTACAAAATGAGGGCTGCACTGTCTTGCCAAACAACTATTGGGCAATATGGAACAGGGAGCACACTGAGAAAGACTGCCAGTGTGTTGTCTTACATGTACCAAGCAAGAGAATGGAAAAGCAGCGCTGCTTTGCTGCTTGCTCAAAATTTCCCATTGGAAAAATAAATATTTTACATTTTAAATGATGCCGTTCTGATGCTCTTTTCATATGTTCAACATTGCACTGCTTTTATAAGTGAGATCCTGCTATGCTCATCCATATTCAGATTGTGCTCCAGCATAATAGAGTATTATGACTGAATGACAGGCTGTGGCAAGCAAGATCTGGAAATCACCTGAAATGTACTCTCAGCCATACGGAAAAACGCTTGACTTTTGATATAAAGTGTAAAAAATAAACCCTTCAAAAGAAACCCTAGCTCTCTGTGCACCTGCCAATTTCAGTGGGCATTTGCCTTGAACATACTGCTGTGTAAGAAAAACTGACTAGGGCTGCAAACAATGTTTGGAATCCAGATGGGAGAGAAAACTGAATTTGAAGGGGACATCCCAGCAGAATTCACAACGTGTAAAAATGTGATTTTGCAAAAGAGAAGAAGGCCTTTCTAAAAGTACATTGTGATTAAGGCCCTGTCCTTGCCTAGAAGTGTAAGGGGGATTTGGGTAAAATCTAGATAATGTTTTATTTTAACAGACTTGCTTCTGATTCAGAACAAAATAAAATAAAATAAAATAAATATTTAAATGCATTGGCTGTACTGGGGACCCAGTTAAACAGGTTTCCTGCTCAGTTTACATGGACATTTGTGTGCTGACAATAGGAGTGGAATCACCCAAAAGGAGCCACAAAGAGATTCTGGGACACATGCGTGTTAATTGCTGCCCTTGAAAACGTTGAATGGCCAAGAGGAAGAATATCACACCATCAGACTTCTGTCAGGCTTCAGCTTGAGACAGTAGATTCTAGGACACCTACGTGTTAATTTTGGAAGTGACACCTACCAGTCACTCAAACTGGGGAAACTCCACGGCAACCCTGGGCTAAACTGACATTTGGTGGAAGCCTGGAAAAAACATCACAGTTGGAGGACAAAGGCCAGCCCATTTTGGCTCAAAGACTATTTATTGAATAAACTTTAAAGACTTAATTATATAAACAGATGATGCAGTAAGGTAAAAGTTTTACAGTTTAAAGGTCATTTTCGTGGCTTTCAAACAAGATATTGTGGCTGTCCATACACCAGGAGAATGTGAATTATAGGAAAAGTACATAGGGTGCAATGCTAAAAATTAATGGAAATATGCTCTATGATGATATGTACACATACCTCAAATTGTGTGATTTTGGGTAAAGTGGTTCCCACTAAAAAGCATGAAAAACTATTACAAGGGTGAAATAATGTTGTACAGACCTGGGAGTGGGAACACCATGCTCTGCATGAAATATACAATTTTCCTATGTATTTTGCAAAAGTGCCACAACTATATAAATGTGTGATTTATGTTAAGATTAATTTTAGGCAAAAATGACTGTGGGATGGCTTTGCACCTCATAAAACACAACCCCATAAACTGACTCCCCTCCTGGAGGAGGCAACCAACATAGGCTGACCTATCCGTTCTTCGGGGTAGGTCTAGCTTAAACCTGCCCAACAATAAATCCTGTGAGTCACCCACCTTATAAAAAGGGGAAGCTGACAGAGACAGAGACTCTCTTCTGAATTTTCCAGTGACTGCATATCCAGACATTCCAGATCCACCCTGCAGATTCCAGACTCCACTGCCAGAAAAGGGATAGTTGGTTCAGGCCCTCCTATCCAGGCAGAACCACCCTTCATAACTAAACCCCATAACAAAATCCCACTAACTCAGGGAGAAGGGGGAAAAGCTGTGTCACCCATTTGGGAGTATCCTGTGACCAGACCAGCTTTTTGCCCACTACCTGCATGCCAGCTGTACCCTTGTGATCCAATGACCAGACAGGCCCAGCTGTTGTTCTGCTAAGAGAGTCCGACGCCTTGCTGTGACCAGAGCCTTAGAGTCCAGAACCCGGTTGACTGTCCCAATTCCAAACTCAAGTGCGGATTGTGAGTATTTCCCCATCCCATAGCACCACATAGCATACCCCATCTTCATACTTTGTCTTTGTCCTACTCTCTAAGTAATCCTATCCATACCCTGATAACTTGTTACTGTTCGAATTCTCTGGGCATCCTGTCCTTGATCTCTAAGCGTTAGCGCCATTCTTCCATTCACTCCTGTCTTGTAGGTCCTGAGCAAATATTTTGATTAAATAAATCGATTCTTCCTAAAGAAAAGGGGCACACTGCATGAAGGGTTACAACTGCAGCGTACCTTTTCTATTCACAGGTGGTGTTCCTCTTTTCTAGCCTTTAAATCTAGTGTAAGTGAAATTTGTCTTTTTCTTGAATCAATTTTCTCTTTTAACTGCTTTATTTTACCAAAACCTAATCTCTTACCACATTGAAAATCTCATCCAGGTGGTCACCTAGAGTCACTCTTTCAATTCTATATTGTCCATGTGATGTGCATCTATCACCCAGCCTAAAAACCGCATTCCGATTCCATCTATTTCACCTGTTTTGTTTTAAACGATTTGACATTTAAAACTGAAAAAGTGTAAAATGCAACTTTTCAACGTGTGATTCGGCTGCACTGTGGTTTTACTTTCAGGTTGTTTTTTGAACTGAATGCCTTTTGTTGATACCTTCCCTTGTAGTTGCTAGTGATATTACATTCCTGATACTGTGATAAGTCATATTTATCTCATTTATTAAACCGCCCATTAATTAATTATTTACAATTCTGAGTGTCATTTTTTGCTATTGAAAAGGGTTTTAAAATCCTTATTGTACCTGGCCCATATAGGTCAGTGAACAAAAACAAGTGGCCCAGATATGGGATGTCATCAGTGATGTCATCAATGACATTTGTGATGCCATCTTTGATGTCCTGGTTGTTAGTCATAGCAGTGCACGGTGGTGGCACGAGTTATAGTTGCTTAGTTTACCGTAACTGGAACATTTCTGAGGTTTTACTTGTAACCATAACGTCCCTTTAACAAAGTTTTTGTCAGTGAATTTCATGGGTTTTTACCAGTGCATGCTATTTTCCTACAATTTACTAATATCATACATACCCAATACAGCAACATTTGTGTGCAATTTACAAAGTTTCACCTTAAAACTCTGCTATTTCCCACCTTCTAGCATAATTTTTAACATTCTATACACTTTTTGCAACTTTTTCAACTGATTTTGCGTCTGTAGATGTCCACGAACATCGAACTTCATCGTGGACATTCTGGACAGTGTGACATGACCATACGCTGGCGTGCTGCATGAAGAGAACTTTATGGACAGCTTATAACTTCTCTCGCCATGGACGAATCCTCACCAAACTTTGCAAAATAAGTGTATGGGCCACTCTGAATATCTATGCCAAGATTAGTGAGGTTTCATCAAGGGGGTGCAAAGTTGTAGGGGGGTCCCAAAATTGTTTTTTTTACATTGACATAATGGGAAAAAACTTTGCTCATGCCTACAGCCCCAACTGCTAGACAGATTTGCACCAAATTTGCAGCAGGAGTGGTGGCTTGGTCCCAAAAGCGTGCTTTTGTTGATTTGGTTTTTTAAAACGACCAAAATGTATGTCAAAACAATTAGTAATATCTGTGTCCAGTCCGCGGACACATTTCCCTGTTCAGTCTGTGGACAGGCATCCAATTGGCTTAGAGGGCAACGTTGTGTCCGCGGACATCAGACAAGCCTACTGATTGGATGGTGAAAAGCGTGAAGTGCATCCAATTTTTGATAACGCCCATCTTGGATTTGCGGACACCAGCCGGTGTCCGTGGACATCTCTGTAAAAACATATTAAAGAAGACAACATTGCACTTGTCAAATTTATCAAATAATCTCAGGGGAGCAAGAGGTGATGAGGATGGGATGGGATATGGCTGCAAGAAGCAAAAGAACAGGTGTTTTCTGCCATAAAAGTCTACGAACAGTCTGGATGTTCGCGAACTGTCCTGTGAAGTTCGCGGACACCTCTGTATTACAGGGTTGGTGGAAAGCCATTTTTGGGTGGCTTATAATTTTGGTGCCACTTAATGAACCTGCATGACATTTTGCAATTACATTTTCGACCTGATTCTGAATGAGTTTGCAAGGTTTGGTGGGATTCTGTCAAGAGGGGGCAAAATTAGAGGACGGGTCCCTAAATAATATAAAGGCTTATAAATGAGGTGCCATTTGACAAATCTACACTTAAGATGGAAAACTGATAATAGATCTAGAAATAAATGTCTTTGCGAAGTTTGGTTGGATTTTGTTAAAATGGGGCAAAATTAGAGGGGGGGCCCAAAATATATAAAGGCGTATACATGTGGTGCAATTTGACGAATCTACACAAAAGTTTACAAAAAGATTTTAGATCTAGATATAAATGTTTTTGTAAAGTCTGAATTGATTTTGGCAAGTGGGGGCTAAGTTATATGACTATTGCATGTGAATACATTTGACACTTTTGAAAGAATAAAACATGGGTGGATTTCCAGCAAACTTGTGTAAGGAGCATTGGCAGGGACCTGAAAGCATGGCTTTGCAAACGTGCCTGTGTTTTATTTTTTGACAAGTTTCATTAGGTACAAAAAATAGTGCTATACCTTTGGTGACTGAGGTATAGCCTGTGGCCATGGGCAGTGGCCAGATTGTCTGGGTCATGGTATAAGTTCATGACCCGGACAATCTGGCTACTGGCATTGACCATGAGGGATGAAAAATGGTGGTAAAGTGGCCATTTTTACCTGAATTGATTTTGTCAAGTGGGGGCTAAGTTATATGACTATTGTATGTGCATACATTTGACACTTTTGAAAAAGTAAAACATGGGTGCATTTCCAGCAAACTTGTGTAGCATTGGCAAGGACCTGAAAGCATGATTTTGCAAATATGCCTGTGTTTTATTTTTTGACAAGTTTCATAATGTAGGTACAAAAAATAGTGATATACCTTAGGTGACTGAGGTATAGCCTGTGGCCATGGGCAGTGGCCAGATTATCTGGGCCATGGTATAAGGTCATGACCCAGACAATCTGGCTACTGGCATTGACTGCGAGGGATGCAAAATGGTGTTAGAGTGCCCATGTCCACATTGGACCGGCTATGTGATAAAGTTATTCGAAAGTAGGAAATATTTGAAAGGGGAAAAACATTGCTTCTGGTAATATGGTCATAGGGTTCTGACTTTGCCTTCTGCAGGCTGCCATGGAAAGGGAAGAGGGGCTCTGTACTTGGTGTCCTGCTGTGGGAAGAAAAATCTATTTTTTAGCACAGCAGGTTCCCGCTTTGTGGACCTGGGGTACTAATGGCCTTAATCCCCCATTGCAGGTGCCCTCATTATTTATTTATTTATTTATTTATTTATTTATTTATTTATTTATAATGCACCAATGCCCGCAGGCATCAGGGCGCACACATACACACTTCACTTTATTTTTTGACAAGTTTCATAATGTTGGTAAAAAAAATAGTGATATACCTTTGGTGACTGAGGTATAGCCTGTAGCCATGGGCAGTGGCCAGATTGTACGGGTCATGGTGTAAGTTCATGACCCGGACAATCTGGCTACTGGCCTTAACCACGAGGGATGAAAAATTGTGTTAAATTTGCCATGTCCCCTTAGGTCCGGCTATGTGATAAAGTAATTCCAAGGTAGGATGGTTTGAAAGGGAAAAGAAATGTGCTTGTGGTAATATGGTCATATGATTCTGACTTTGCCTTCTGCAGGCTGCCATGGATGGGAAGAGGGGCTCTGTACTGAGCCCACCTTCTCTTTCCATGGTGGCCATCTTGGAAAAGGACTTTTCTTCCTACAGTGGGACGTTGTAGACATTTGTGATGTCATCTTTGATGTCCTGGGTGTTAGTCTTAGCAGTGCATGGTGGCAGCGCGAGTTATGGTTGCTTAGCTTACCATAACTGGCGAATTTCTGAGGTTTTTCTTCGGTTTTACCTGTAACCATAACGTCCCTGTAGCAACGTTTTACCATTGAATTTCATAGGTTTTTATTAGTGCAACTTAAACATAACATCCCTTAACTACGTTTTTTCATTGAATATAGATATACATACATATATATATATATCTATATCAAGGAAAAAACTACAGTTTCAGTGACGTTAAGGTGAGAACTTAACGCAACAAAGCCCCTGAAATTCAGCTCAAGCCACCTTAACTTTGCGCCCCCTGTTGCGCATCCTATGACCACAGTGATAACATCACAAATCACGTCACTGATGACATTGCTAATTAAATTACAGCAGTAACTGGCATTAAGCATGGCCTTCAGTCATGGTCAGTGTGCTTGGCCAAATATATTTTAACACATTAATGGGTACTAGTCATGGCCTTCAGCTATGGACAGTGGTCACAACCATCGTCCATGTGCACTAAGAGGCTACCAACCACAGATTCTGGCCTTTAGCAGTAGATACAGATTTCAACCGGATTAGGGACTAGCCATGGACTTTAGCACAATACTGGTCACTGGCCACAATCTTTGGATGTGCCCACTATATATTCTAACATATAAATAGGCCTCTAGCCATGGCCTTTGACCTTGAGCAGTTTGTACATCTTTTGGCCATGTCCACTGTATATTTTAAAATAATAATATGATGATCTTCGACCGTGCCCACAGTGTATTACACAACACGAACCAACCACTAGCTAGCCACTGGCTACGGCTTTCGACTGTGCCCATTGTATATTATATGCAGTAACCAGCCAGTAGCCATGGTCTTCAAGGCAATACTAGCCAGGGGCCACAAACTTTTGCTGTGCCAACTGTATATTCTGATATATTAATGGGCACTAGCTATGGCATTTTGCCATGGCCACTGAGACTACAGCTTTCAACGTTACCCACTATATATTAGAAAACAGTGATTGCCTACTAAGCATGGCTTTTAACCATGCACATTTGTATTTTTGAAAAGTAAGCGACCACTGGCTATGGTCTTTGATGCTGGCCAGTAACCCCAGTCTTTGTCATGGCCAAGTCCACGACCTAAATTATTATTAAGGCAATCAAACTTTTCATGAGCTACCTTTTAAATGATGTTATGTCTTATTCCATTATTGATGTAATCAGTTATATACAATGAAATGAGTGTTGTCACCAGTGAGGGCATCAGCGATATGATTTGTAATGTCATCATTTTTCTCATACAACATGTAATTAGTGATTTGATCTTTGATGTCATCACTGTGGTCATAGGCTGTGCAACAGGGGTGTGAAGTTACGGTGGCTTTAGCTGAATTTCAGGTGTTTTGCAGCAGTAAGTTCTCACCTTAACATCCCTGCAAATAATGTTTTTTTCTTTTAATTCCATGGGTTGTGTTACAATGTATTGCTCACCTTAACATCCCTGCAGGGGTGTTGCTATTCCATACATAATCAAAGCAACACAAGAAATATTTATTTCCTTAACAGTCAACATGATATCAGACAGACTGCAATCTTCATAAAACATATTAGAAATCAATCTTCCCTTTAAGACTGCTTTCACAATTTCCTCAAGAACACATGTACACATTTTATTAAGCATTTCTGTGTAATCTAAGTCTGCAGATTGCCTCATATTAATGGTAAATTCCTGGAATTCAAAAGAATTCCAAAGGTTAAAATGACCAATACTTCCTATAATCCATGAAATTTCATTGTTTTTTAGTCTTACCAGGACTGATTTCATTTGAATGTGATTTCACTGATTCCTTACATTTCCTGGATGTGTGCTTCACAGGTACAGGTATAAGGTGCAGGTGAGGAGCATACAGTACATGCAACATTTTATATTCTTCAATGCAAGAAATGTCAGCTGTCACTTTTCTTTCATCAAAATGTATTGAAAATAAACCTTCTATATTTTTCACACGTGACAAATCTACATATGACATTCCTTCTTTAAACACTGTATAACCAATGTCAGTAAGTGCTGCTTCTATAGTCAACCCTTGTGATTTATGAATAGTCATTGCATAAGCAGAGCACACTGGAATCTATGCTCTTTTCACAAAGGTATCCGAAAAGGCAAGAAACGTGCAGAGGTCTGATAAATGAAGTGAGTTCCTTCTGCACGATCAAACTTAACTTCAACATTTTCAATATTGGTACTGTGAGGAAAAGTGTTATATGCAATCACTCTTCCCATCGTTCCATTGACTAGACCAATTTCTACATTACAGTTCATCTTTAACATTACTCGTGCATTGATGCACAGTTTTAAAATTTCTTCCAGACCTGCTGTTTTAGAAATTGAATTCTCTAGTTTACCCAATCAAGCTTTTGCTCTCTTATCCAACTCTAAAGGCATAACATGACCATCTCATACATCACATGATTTGCTCCCGAGAATATTTTGCTTCTCTGACAACAAGAAATGTTTATTTTCTTAAGAGTCAACATGACATCAGACATACTGCAATCTGCACAAAACATATTATAAATCAATCTTCCCCTTAAGACTGCTTTCCCATTTTCCTCAACAACTCCTATACATATCTTATTAAGCATTTCTGCATACTGTAAGTCTGCCTCATATTAATGGCACATTCCTGGTATTCAAAACAATTCCAAAGGTTAAAATGACCAATATTTCCTATACTTTATTGACTATCCTTACATTGCAGCTTCTGAAAACTGGATACCTTTCACAGTAGTTAATTGTAACAAGTCTCCAAAAACAAGTACATGTTTACCTCCAAACAAAATGTAGAAGTCGGTCTAGAAAACATCTTGCATTTGCAAGTGAATGAAAGCTAGCATCAAGTTAGACACCATACTTACTTCGTCTACAATCAACTTAATACATTTTCTAAGAACCTTTCCTACTTCTTGTGCTGCACTTGGTATGAGTTTTCAATACTCTAGTTTGTGGTCATGCTCCACTGGTAACATAAACAGGCGATGTAAAGTAACACCTCCTACATTAAATGCTGCTAAACCTGTTGGAGTAGGTACAATACATAACAAAGAGGAAACTGTTACATTTTGGATCATAGCTCTTATTGCATGAATTAAACATGATTTACCTGTTGCTGCTTGTCCACTAACATACAATAATACAGTTTTGTATTGCACACAAGAGCAGTCACACTTGTCATGCAGTAAACCAGGTAAGAACCTATATTTAATTTTATAATACACTTCTTTTTGCTCTATAATAGGTTTACTAACAATTTCACAATTCACATCTGCAACTTTAGTTTGTTGCATTGCACTTTCTACTTCCTCCATAGCAAGCTCAACATCATTTTGAATAATTGACTCACCAAGGACATTTTGACTTCCCGCTGCAGAATCTTGACTGCCCTCAGTAGTCGCTTTTACCAATTCAGCTGCCAAAAGTTCTTCTTAATGTAGTTCTTTCTCTAGTAACTCCAAGTACTGTTCAAATTTTGGATATGTAATTAAGCTTTTTTTTTAGCAAAATATGATTCTTCAAAAGTTTCAAAACTTCCAAGCAAATTTCTGCACACCATTTGAAGAACTACTGCAAAAGACAAATATAAAATAATTCATTTTTTACTGCATTTTAGCACGACAGTTTCATGTGGTTAATGAGACTTGCCTTCTCTTGTCTCACTTGACAAGCACTGCATCCATGTACTTTAAACCGTCCTCTGTCACTGTTTGCTTCAATATTTCAATATGAGTAGAATTGTGCTACTTCATATAAACAAAGATCCACCCAACATTTCAGATCATTTTGAATAATATGTATCAATGATGTTGGTATTCAAAATCTCTGTACTGTCAGGGGCTGCTTCAGCTATCTGCTCTATTTCAGTCAGAGGCTTCAATATCCGATTTCCAGTACTACCTGGTCCAAGACTTAACCAAACTACATCAATGCTATGTCCATACAGAGGCAAACTCACTAGCCGATCTGCAGCTTCGTAGCTACCACAATCTATTTGAAAGTGTCTTCAAAAGCTTACAAGTTTCTGACTGAAACTTTTATCCGCTGATAAATCTGCCCATACTTCAACTGCATTGCTCTTTTCTGCTTTTGTCATGTTTGCAGAAACATGACGAGCAACAACTGTTGAATCATCAGCAATAAACTGTACATCAGTATTTGCATTCCATAGCTGAGCAATGAAAGGATTGTAATCATTAATGAATTGGCATTATTTATCTCTTTTTAAATTATAGGTATTCCTCAGTGGCTTACCAATAACATGGTCTTGAAAAAGATGACATTAAACTATTCACTCAACCAACTGGTGTTACAAGCCTTAGAAAGCCAAATCTGCACTGAGTGTAGTACTTGTCTTTACTTTTGTATTTTCTATTACAGTGCTTTCCACATGGATGCTTTTGAAACCTTTGCACCTATTTATCTAGATCAGCATTCACGTGCCGAGCTGGAATAGAACAAGTAACATATTTTTTTAATGAACACCATCACACAGGCATCATTTTCCTTACCAAACTGAGCAGCATCTTTAATCCACATCAGAATATGTATATGTGGAGCCCCACGTACCTGGTACTCTTTCCTCCAAAAGAAATGTTCCACAGGGCCTAGTGAACCATTTCTTTTAGTACATCTAAAGTGTAACATGCTAAAAATGGTTGATGAAAAAACTGTGATACACTCACAGAGTCCATAGAACACAATTCTCCTGTTATGTGTTCTATGTTTTCTTTCTTTACATTAGTTTTCCTAATCCACTTTGCAAGATCACCCAACCGTTCTCAATGCAACTTAAAGTCACAAACCAGGTTGGAGATCCCAAGTTCCTGATCATGCATCTAACCTAGAAGTTTCTGCTATACCAATATTCTTTAGTTCCTCTCATTATAGCAAGAATATTCATAAGTTTTCTAGAATATCTAGTTCCATTCTGAAGTGTATGAGCAACAGCATACCATAATGTTGAAAATTCACTTTCATACAATACGTGAAAAATGTATTCAACATTGGTGCGGAATCGTGAACCCCATAGGGCTGAATGGGAATGGGAGAGGGAGCAAACAACGGGCCGATTACGAGTGGCCGTTGTTTTCTCCCTCTTCCCCTCGCGGGACCCGCTCTGTACATCTGGTAAATCCAGACGAGCAGAGCGGGTCCCGCGAGGGGACCTCGTAATCAGGTGGTACGGGTTGACGGCGCCGGCACCTTTACCGGCGCCGTTAACCCCTTACCGCCTGACTTATAATGAGGCCCATAGTCTCCGGGAAACGTCATAGGCATATATGGGGACAGAATATGGGGTAAAGGGGAGCGGGGTTTAAAGGGGTGTCCCCCGTTCCCTTTAAAAAAAGAAAATATCAGGGGTTTGCGGGGTGCCCCCTTCATTTTCCTAATGATAATGTCTCATGGTGACATTTTTGCCGGGGCATTATCACATGGAACCCACACTTGGGGTTTCGCACTCATACAGTTAAACTAGAAGGTATCTCATTTTAGTATGATGTGCAGCCACCATCCGTATATGATGAAACTGACTCTTACATTTACTTTTATCAAGACAAGCTAGAGAGTGACCCAAAAGTCCTATTTTTCACGAACTTCACACTCATCTATTCTTTATAGTATCTTCATCCATCTGTCTTTGAACATTATCATTTTTGCACAAAACTTGCAAAAATCTCTCTAAAACCTTACAAGAAAACGTATCAATATTGCACAAAAAAATTGCAAGTCCATACCTCACAATCCTTCTTTTGTTTTATTTTTGACTGACCTATACTTTGCGTTTCTGTATTATTACACTGTATAAATTCTTCTTTTTTAGAAATCACACCATTTCGGACTTCATAGCTACGTCCACTCTCATCAACAGTTAGTGGAACATTATTTCCTTGAATGCAACTCTCCTCATTAAACATACTTTCAGTATGAGAAGTATGATTCCACTCTCCACCAAAGACGTCAAAAAAGTTGTCACATGAAAGTACAAGAACTGTTTCTATATTTGTATAGAACGGTGTGATCACCTTCAGTAATTTCTTAAGTTTATTCAATACGAAAATGAGCAATTTTCTTTTCATATCAAAAGCTTTCTTAATTAATACTGCTACTTTTTCTTTTGCATTAAACGTTTTACCACATATCTAGATTTTGGTTTCACTTTCACACTTCTCCAAAGATTTGTACAAACTCAAGAGCAATACATTTTCCTATATATATCTTTATTCCTCTGTTTCAAATTGATAACACATTCACTACCTTTTTTTCAAAAAAACTTTATTTTTTTATTAGATAGGTACACATTTGATAAATGTTTACTTTTTTTACTTTCAAGAAAAACATTCTTGGTTCCAGCAATGCTTTGTGTTGGCATATCTCTTATATGAAATTGCACATTTTTAAAACTATCATCAACACCAGATATTGTTGTATTATCAACAGGATTTGTATCTACAGATTTCAAAACACTCCTTTTTGAAATATGACACTCTAGAACTCTACTACCCTGCAGATGACCCTTTCTTATGGCTCATCCTTCCTTTGTTGATGGCATCTTATAAAAAAAGCTGTATTAAAAAAATGGAATGATTAAGTTCACGCATTGTGTTTCTTTATATTTTCAGTATATAATATAACTTTCAAGCCCAGGCTGATAAGTGGAGATGGAATTTAACGGCCCACCAACCCAGTACTTGTACGGCCAAGAAAAACAAGAGACTCAGTCAAAGCGGCGGGACGTAAAAGCATGTGTCTTCCTGTCAGCCCAGGTGTAATAGTTGTTTGCACCCTGGGATTTGGCTGGGATGCAAATAATGTTCTTTTCTTTATTCCCAATAAGAAATAATGCTAAAATGGAGTACACCTCTCATAAGAAAAAGAAAATTGCCATCACGATTTAAATCAAAAAAGAGACTTGGGGCCTTTTCGGATGACAGCAAACATAAAAACAACTGTTCCAAATTGGCCACCATGATTCAAAAAGGAACCTTTAAATTAATACTACTACTACTGCTCAACAAAACATATCAGCATGTATATCCTCCCTCCATTACCCATCCCCACTATCACTACAATTTGAATGGCTAAGTCCTCTGCAGCCCCATAATACTAACCTACCAAACCTAATCAATAATACCGTAATCCTCATACCACTACACACTTCTTAAATAGTACCTCACATACTTTACACATAACCTCAGAGTACAATTCCCAAACAACTTCTAAATCGAAGAAATGTTCACTAGAAACACTAGACATTTGTTCATTCACATTCAGAAAGATGTTCCAAAATAATATGTAACACATCTTTGCTTCCATGTACCAACCAACTATTCATTCATCTATGTTAGGTTCTCAATTCAGAAGTAACGTGATAAGAGAACACAGCTCCAAATTAATGCACTGCCACTTAGCTGGTCCACCCGACTACAGTTTTCACACCTCACAAGCCTGTACATAACAGCTGAACGGCAACTCCAGACACACACCATTGAGTATGCTAGTGGTCACATAACTATGCCCTACCACACCATTCCTTCTCCCAGTACTCATTTAACTACTCATAATTTGTCATCCTCAACAACAAACATGCACAATTAAATACCTCACCTGTTTTCACCTATTTCAGAATAATGAGACAATAGCCTGATCCACTATCCTACTTATCACCTGCAAACTAATAACTCCTACTGCTACTCAACAAAATATATCAGCATGTATATCCTCCCTTCACTGTCCATCCCCACTCCACTAACATTTCAATGACTATGGGCCTCATTACAACTCAGGCGTTAAGGGTTAACGCCACCGTTAACCCTTAACGCCTGATTCTGATTTTAACGCCTGCTTTTAGCAGGCGTTAAAATCCATGGCGCTAACCTGCCATGGTGCTAATTACGCCGCCGTAATTTATGGCGGCGTAATTAGCGCCTTCCCCACTCCCATTATACCCTATGGGGCAAAAATGGGAATGGGGAAGGGAAAATGGGAAATGGGGATTTACCGCCCCACTCACCTTGGAATGGGGCGGTAAATCCGCCATCCACCATGGTGTAAACAGAGTTTACACCATGGTGGTAAAGTTGGTGCACTTAGCACCAAGGTTGTAATGAGGCCCTATGTGCCCTAAGCAGCCCCAGAACACCGTTTTAGCAAACCTCATCAATAATACTGTTTACCCCAACCCACTATTCATCCCCATTCATTTTACATCTCCCTATGTCAGTGCATTGCGTAACAACATATTGCATTACATAGCATGGAACTCAAATAGATTCCTAACCTTCCAAAGCACGCCGTTTGCATTTGCAAGCTAACTGGAAAAATGCCAAATATGATTGTTCATTATTATTATTCTTAAATTACTACCAACAATTACATGACAGTGGACATTCTGCAGTACAAAAAAAGTCTCATTTACTATCAAACCCTACCCACTTAGCCACTATAAATTCACCTTCTTCACTTTATAATTTCACTCTTCCACAATTCTAAGACAGTACAAAATCTGATGCACCTCATGCTCTTCACCACCAATTCAGCGAGTGTGTTCGATGTCCGCAAACATTATGCCCACCCCTGGGCCAATCAGAGTTTGCTGATGGAACCCAGATATTACACATTTTGTGTGGCCTACTTTTGGGTAATTTAAAAAACAAATACTGGATGTATTTACACCAAATATACAAAATCTAACTTTTGGGACCAAGCCACCGGTTTTGGCTGTAGACGTGAGCTAAATTAATTTTCCATTGCGTCTATGGGAAAACTACTTATTTTGGGACCCCCCTATAACTTTGTCCGCAGTTGAAGAAACCTCACCAATCTTTGCAGGATCCATCCGACGGAGCCATATACTTTTTCTGCAAAGGTTTGTGAGGATTTGTCCAGGGGCAGGGGGTGAAGTTATAATCTGCCTAAAAAGTGCTCTTCCTATGGCTTAAGCAACTTAACCATAACTACAGGGCTGCTACCACAGGCCCTGTATATATATATATATATATATATATATATATATATATATATATATATATATATATATATATATATATATATATAATGATTCTATGCTGTTTGGGCTTGTTTGTTATTTTGAAAACCTAGAAAAGAATTGCCAACCTGTACACCTAGCAGCTTAAAGACAAATTCTGGAGGGTTCCGCATAACATCAGGGAGGACACAAATTTGAGAAAACCCTTTGTTAAGTTGTACCTCCTGTTGTGTCCTGCTGGGGGTCCTGCTGGGTAGTTCACCATGGTCCCAAATACTTATCACTGGATCATCTTGACCATTGCCCACCTTAATGCCTTACAATTAAAGAGTACAATGTAGAACTGCCTGGGTGCTGTACATTCTAGTGATGGGTTCCGTTTGTGCAGCAAGGAGGAAACACTGCCAAACTTTGTATTGTTTTGCCACCTTTACAATGATGCCCGGAAAATATGTTTATTGAATGTGCTCAGGGCTAGCGGCTTTCATCATTTTTGTTTGCTGTCTCTCCCTGAAGGGTTGCTTTTGCCTGTGCCTGCTTTTTAAGAGCAGCATGGAAACCAAGAATGAACCTGCTTACCAAGATGGCTTTGCAATAATATTTGTGTGTGCACATTATTTTATAATGCCTCACTATGTCCATTTTTATCCATTGTATCGGAATGAGGTCTGTGAATTCTGATTGTATGCCCTTTCCTTCTCTTTTAATTCTCTGCATTTGACAGCTTGTTTTAAGATGTGATGTATTGCTAATGTGTCGTTTGATGGCTCTTTGTAATCCAAATAAGCAGACTTTTCACTTTGATATGCACCGTTTAAATATGGGATCCAATTTTGGAAATCGGTCTGGACCCTCTCAGATTGGAATGCCTCATCTAGCAAGGCCCCCAGAATGATCTGCACAGGTTCCCATATGGATTGGGCTCATCTCCTTAGAATAGGAACCATCCTTCCTGCAGCCCCTAAGGGATCCCTGCTTTCTAGTTGGTGCCCCTCATCAATCCATCCATAATAATAATTCTCAATATATGTGTTTTTTTTAATCAAAACATTATGAACCCTGTTTTATTTTGTTGCTGCATATTTTAATTTTTCAAATAATTTCATTGGCTTTTTCAGTGATCAGACACTTCCAAAAATATACACACCCCTATCCTTCATTGGAGTATCACAATGTCTATATTTTTAACATGAGCAAAAGGTAGGGGGTGATTTCATTGCTACATGGATAAATGCTATTTTGTATATTCTCTATAACTCCCAGGGAATATGCTAATTCAATGAAATCAAGATTATTGAAATCTATTCAATCTACTTGGAAACACATGACATGTGTCTTCATAAATGTATGTTTTTTTTCTTATTTTAATAAAGTATACATTAACAATAACTTCCTGATCTTCGAAACATACTAAGTTTCATGTTCCTAAGTCACGTAGTTCCAGAGTTCCAGAGTTAAGAATATGTTTTCGATTTTGCTTATAGAGGTAATGGCAAACTATAGGTGCTTATTTAAATTAACTTGAGAAATGCACATAATTAACATGACCTATACCTCTACTAGGGGTCATCAGTGCTCAAGCACAGTTAAACAAGCCTTCATAAGTGGTTTCTGACAATGATGGATGCAACAATTCAGTAGGTCTTAATGGGTTTGCTATTCACATTTCTTCAGCCTGCTTGCATGGTGCACAGCGGGGCAGGGTCGAGAGGTGACAACTAATTGATCATAACCTCTTTGAAACCGTAAACTTGGCCATCTATTCAGCTCAGATAATAATGTCTACCCCCACTGCAAAAATCCACTTTCTGAGTGTATTTTATTTTTATTTATTAAAGATTTGATCAAGAATGTCTCTCAAAAGTGGGGGTCAATGGTTGCAAGTTGAATTTAAGTTCATATGAATTCAACTTATACTCAGTTCAATGGAAGGCTGACCAAACAGTTATGTGCAAAGTCAATATAAAATATAATTGATTTCTTGTATGAAGACTTAAACTAAGTAAGCATTTGAATACAGTGAATGCACATGTGCATTTTGCTTTTGTATACCATTTGAAAACATGGCAACAATCTGGGAAATCCCAGGATTATTCATTTAGCTATATATATCCCAATGTGGATATTGTTGTATTGCAGCCTGTGTTCTCCTGTTAGCTGAATGATATTTCCGATTCATCTGGGACTTGGTATTTTTGGATGTGATAATGTTCCATTGTGGCAGGCACCTACTGAGTGGCTTTGCTTGTGTAATATTTCTCCAAAGTGTTGAATCATATGTGTCACACTTGAGGAAGCAATACAACTGTTCAGCACATCTTGCTTTACATTTTGGCAGTCTTCCTTTGCTTTTATTTTCACCACATACTGACCCTGACACTGTCGTCTACCTGGGACAAAAGAAAGTCAAATTTGACTCAATGTGTTTGAAGATTGTTAAATTTGCCTTCTAGGTTGTGATGCTCCAGGAAAAGATTGACAGAGGGAGAGAAAGGTACTCGGGATGAGAACAGGGTGAGCATTTTAAACGTCGGGGTGCTCATAATGTCTGCACTATAAGTGTAACTGGCCCAGGAGATGCAAGGCATTCAGACTCAGAACAATGATTTGGAAGCCCTGTTAGACAGCAACAATGTGTGCATTCCTGGCCTGATTGAACCCAGAATTGTATCTAACATGGAGACATTTGCTGAAGCAATAATGAGGAAAGATCACCAGGATCAGACATTCTCATCGCATTTCATTATGGAGTAAGCACAAAAGTCGCAGGTGTCTCCTTCAAATCTTGGACAAAAAGTGTGCACAATCTTGGCATGTCTCTTCAACCACTGCAGATGCAACTTGGTTCTTTGCAGGTCCAGGGACCCTGGCAAATTACAGTTTGACAACTCAAGGATATAATTTTTCCTGCCTGTACCTCCTTGGTCTAAGCAGTGTGTCACATCATTACCACTGTGAAGCTGAAACTATGTGATTGAGACCTCCAATATGTAATGTTACTTCTTGCAAAACTACTTTGAGTTATTCAAAAAGACAAAATGTACTTTTATGTGACTACAGAAGATGCCTGGACATTTACTGACAGGCTGCCTCTAGTGTCTCTCCTTTCAGTTAGCAGTGAGACGGATGGAGAGACGTGATCTTCTACAAATAGATGATTTTTTTTTTATAATAATGCCTGAAACTGTCTTTCTCACAAGAGTGTTCTTCCACATGATGGCTCCTTCTCAATTGATGATTACCATTAAGTAAATCTTTTCAGGAAGTTGATGTGGTTAATGTTCTTAATGTACCTCTTTAATGTTGTCTGTGCAGTGCTGTCTTCCTTTGGAGTGCACTGTTGTTGCCTCTCACTGGACTAAGATGGGTGTCGAAGTATTTCCGAGGGCCATATGCCTCAACATTAGTTTTTCACTTCTTTGCCTAACAGCACTGAGTTTGTTGTCTTTGTGTGCATCCTGGTAATGCAGCCTTGCACTGAACTTAGATGTGTGTTGCCCGTGGTTAATTCTCTTCACCCCAAACTTTTGGGTGGTCTATATTTTCTTTTGCCTCATTGAGTGTTTTCGCTGGAAACTCAAATGAGGGCTGCAATTTCTCTAGGCTGCCTATGTGCTGCCTCGGCTAGTTGGCTTTTGTGTTCGCTCTATGATTGAGAATTGTTTGCAATCTCTTTAATGCGTTTCTCAAGATTATGTGGTGTCCAGTGTTAAGTGGGCATGTTGTTAACCTATCCTTTTGATGTTATTATGATTTAAAATTGGAATGTATATGTGACACTTTGATTGAGTGTCCTTTGCTTATTATACAATGTTCTAACTCATTATAACAATGAATTGCAACATTGGGAAAATTACTCATATATAGTACCATCTGGACATAAATGTTATCTCACAAGAATATTACAGGAGGTGACAGAGCTCACCAATATGCAGTTCCCACACATATGTATTACCATGCTGTGGGAGATACAGGTTGAAGATTCATTTGACATTGATGTCTGATTAATCATTCGTGTTTTTACAAACTATACAGCTGGATACTGTACCAATTGCTAGATGGGATGGACAAAGCATCCCAAATGCCAAAAACAAGCTTGAATGCAGTTAGGCTAATTTGCGAATAATCATTAAAAGTGATAACACTCATGGATTCTTAATTGCTTATAATGTGTCAGCATTTAATGTAAGAGCTGAACACATGGGTAAGGTGACACACATCATCCCTCATCCCTCATTAGCGATGGGATGATGTGTACACTGCAGTGATTAAGCACAAACAGTCCTCCAATATATCAATCCAGAGCAATGGATCAAAACATGGTGACCGGCCCCACTTCAGTACCACAAGTAAGAATGGTGATGACGTAACACGTATATTAGTGATTCAATCAATGATTTGAATCACTATCATTTAAGAACATACTGGGCCTCATTACGACCCGGGCGGTAAGGTATTACCGGTACCGGTAAGGGCACTGGTACCGGTAATCCCTTACCGCCCTATTCCGAGGTCCCTTTGCGGGTCCTCCCTTAATGCCTGGTTTTACCAGGCGTTAAGGACGGGACCCGCAAAGGGACTTTGGAGGTAATTACCGTACCGCAATTTGCAGTACCGTAATTATCGCCTTCCCCATTCCCATTGAGCCCTATGGGGGCTCAAATGGGAATGGGGAAGGGCCTTGGTGAATGGGAAATTACCGCCCCGCCAACCTTGGAATGGGGCGGTAATTGCTCCATTCACCAAAGCAGAGTCGGTATGAATTTGGAGGCAGCCATGGCGCTAATAGCGCCATGGTTACCTCCAAACTCATAATGACCCCCATTTACTTCATACAGGCAGATTGCCCAGCCAAACAACAGGCAATATATTTTGAATAGTGAGACAACCGACTAGTAACATAATTGATTGTAGCCATTTGGATAGCCAAAGTAATTGATTGAATCACGCTCCTCAAATTCAACACATTGTGATGGTCAGTAATGATGGTTACGTCTGGCGCAACGTGTGTATGACATCACACGTATGTTAGTAGTATAAACAATGTAGGCAAAATGCCATCCGCGGTTAGCAGCTCTTCAAGATGCTTTAACAGGGTTTCATATCCATCATTAGTTAAGAAAAACTTCTCATTTTACACTCAATAGACACTAGCTATTATTTCGTATTGAGTAGTGACTCATGGGACAAGAATATGCAGTTACATTAATTACGTGTTAGAACAGTACATAGATCATTTGTGAGCCTATGTATGTCAACACTGTACTTACTGACATGTTCTCCCTGCCTTTTGCAGGATTATATAATACAGGAGAGGCAACCCAAAGAATTGATGCTCATTGAGCTGAAATACTGTGGTCCACAGGTGAGTTAAATTCAAGATGGCTGATATTACACAAGAGGAAACATAACATGACTCACAGCAGTTAAACTGGCATATTTTCCAGTTAGAAAAGAATATTAGAAATGCCCAGAAAAGTCACCAATGACATTGCAGAGGGATATAGTCACAGTATATGGGTAGGTGCCCCCTTGCACACCTATTGGCATATGAAATTCATATGTATCATTCTCCCTGTCTAATGGACTGACATTTGTTTTAATATTCATTGTGACTAACAGGAGATAATCTATAGTCACCATTGGTGAGTCCAGAAATGTACTTTTGTGCACACCTTTGGTGCATTCACCTTTATGAAATGTTACTAGCCCTGATTGAATACTCACGCACTTTGGGAGTCAGTGTTAATTAGCTAGTCATTGCATGACAAGCATCTCATGTCAACACAGTTTACAAGACTCACGCCACATGGGGGCCTTCCACCATTGGGAACAGGCTTTGTCGGATTTTGGGTGCTTCACCTCATCCACCACAGAGTAATTTATACTAAAAACTACTTTCATTGTGTGTTATTTGCTAAACACAGAATGTAATTCAAGAAGACACCATGAAACATGGGGATACCGCAAGGCAATCTTCACATTTCTGATGAGTGTCAAACAGTGCAACTCAATTTTGTATATCATATGTTCTTTGTCTGTTTTTCTTTTCTCTTCTATGCTGTTTTTGGGCTGATATAATCTTGATTTTGGTATGTATGTTTAATTTTTATTTTTCGGTATTGCTGATATGAATCGGCACTATTGATTCTACTACTCATTCACAACAGCCTTGAGAAAGTCTGTGTGTCGAAACACATGTCAGTTGTATTTATTGGAGAATTGGACTTCAATATATCCGAAAAATTGGAGAAATTAATTTACTGAAATGTGTTGACTTGTTAATTATAATAGCAAGCGTGAACAGCTAGTATAATCAGTTATTCTGTCCTTTGCTTATGATCTTCAGGATATCTTCTTAAGGATCTAACAGAAGTGTCAGTTTGTCAGTCCTTTAACTTGAAGTTGTTTTGGGTAATCTGCCTGGTTTCGAGGGCGTATGAAACTTGCTTCGCTGGAACCACATTGCAGTCATGTGTAACTGTTCAAATTAAATTATGCTTGGGTACGATTGGTTGTGGAGTGGGTTATCCATTGCAAGGTGGGTTTTTGGATAGGGTATTACAACTGATTGTAGTGACAAGAATCGTTTGTCAAAAGTGGGATACCTGTAATTCAAACTTGCTGTACAATGTTAAGCATTGGACCTGGCAAGATGACAAATAATCGGACACTATGACTCAACCTGGGTGAATCTGCCCAAAGCCCCTGCGAATCCCAGAAGACTTAATAGTCAGATTCAAGTGAATCTACAGGAGCCTGTGTAAGAATTGCATGCAACTTTATCTCGCAATTTCAGAGGAGATCAGAAAGCCTGTATGCTGATTCAGCATTGTGTGAGGATTTGACTGAGAGCCTCATAGTGACATCATATTCGTGTATTCACCCATGGATTCAGATGAGTTAGGCAGAAACGAGTTTGGGAACCTACAGCAACTTTCTGTTTCCTTTGTGGGTTTGGGATTGGCTGCAGAGAGGTGAGACACAGCCAATCCACACTATGAGCTGGAAAAAGTGAAAACATTTTGAGGGGTTAGGCAGGATTTATTTTTTCTTTTGGGATTGTGTGTGTCATTTGTGATTCAAAAGATGTTTTGTTTTTTGGTGGGAGACATTGTATTTTGTTTTCTTACCTTCTTAGCCTGGCACGCAGGCAGTTTATTTGGGAAACCATTTACTTAGTTGCTTTTTGGGTAATCCTTTTATTTTATGTTGTGATTTTACTTTGAAAATGTTGTCACTTAAGTTAAGGAAAGCTTTATTTTTTATTATTATTATTATTATAGTCAGTTTATTTGGGAAGGCAATTTAGTTTTGATAGGGGAAAATGTGATAGCTAATTTGAGAAACTTTCATTTGATTTATTTTTGTTGAAAACAGACAGAAATGCACAGGGACATCTGATGTAATGCTTTACTGTTCACAAGGACAGCAATCTGGATCCAGTGGATGTTGATCTCTTATCCTACTACTTGGAATCTGAAGAGGGGTAGGTAAAAGATTCTCGGGATGAGACACATTGACGATCTGCCCCCTCCAGCAAATTTTGCAGTTGCTGAAGTTGGTGGGATTGGAGATGCTGATGAGGATGCTACTGAGGGTGATGGTGGGTGTTATATTGACACAGAGGGGTGGAGGAGCTTGAGATGGCAGCATAGCCAGTAAAGGGCCAAAAGGAGATGATGTATGGCAGGTGTGAGAAGGAGGAGAGCCAAAACCAGAGGGACTGGAGCAGATCAGTACCACAGAGGTCATGAGGAGGCACAAAGCCCAGTGAGGGACCAAGGAAGGCCAAGGCGTTCCTCCTAAAGTATAGGAAGGGCAGGGATTACTTTAAAGTGCCTAGTGAGGATCCAGCAGCAGAGGCTAAATCTGTGGACCGCCCCTTCTATCCAGAGTCTAATATCCTTATGAGGGGGTAGTTTGCTGCTGCCCATTCGCTGGGTACCACGGCCCTAGTGAACCTCCTTTTTCACTGGCACTGGGATGTGTAAAACAAGTTTGACCCACCCCATTATCTCCCAGGAGGGCAGAGGGAACATGATGCTGTCATCAGAAGCACAGACTTCTCCATGCAATGGGTGAATCCTGCTCACACTGTGATGGCTTGGTACCTACTCACAAAAGGGCCAGGCCAATGCCATGTCTTCTGAGAGGGATGCAAATGTTGAGTGTGTGCCCCCACCCCTGTATAACAGGAAAGATGTCAAAACTGAGTGTGTGCCCTCACCATTATAAATCAGAAGAGACATAAAAATGGACTGTACACTCAACCCTGCAAGTCAAGCTAGACATACACATTGAGAATTTGCCCTAGTCCCTGTAAAACAGTAAATATTCAGGCTGTACCCCCACCACAGCAAAGACAGGAGAGTCATATACATTCAGGTCGTTCCTCCACCCACGAGAGACTGGAGCCCTGCCAAGCCATCTACTTCAACAATCAGGTAAGGTAGTAGGAATTGGGAGCACGGCCAGTGTTGTGCTTCTGAAAGCCAGCCACTTCCGTATTACTTCCAGTCTATACCTACCATTGCGTTGAATCTTGCTGCGCTCTAAAGTTTACCGAAGTTAGCTCTGGCATGAACTTAGGTACAGCTTATGCATAGCCAGAGAGTTACATTTAGGTGCTTATGAAAATATAGCCACTGTATTCATTCAGCTGAATTGTCGAGTATAGCCAATGCATTGAAATTAGCTGAATCTTTTGTACAACCACTGTATTGAATCTAGCTGAATTTGTTAGTATAGCCACTGTATTGAAGTCAGCTGCATTGTTCGACGGAACTTTCCCATATCCCTATTAACAACTCTCCAATATCCTGCATACTCACCCTCAAACGCATACCAAAACACACTCATACCTCTACTGCATCACACTCACACACCAAACACCACATAACATATGCCAACTAAAAGCAAACAGCTGCACACAATAACAGTCTTTTCCAAAGTGAAGCTACCAACAGCACATCAAAGCTCTCTTGTGCTGTTCCCTCTCAATCGCACTAACTAAGCTCTCCCAACCCTCCTTCTTTTTCAGGTCCACCAGAACACCTGGAGACTAGGAAAATGGCAGCAGTGCATGGTATCAACCACAATAACATAACAGCACAGCCAGTCGAGCATATGCAATATTGAATCAAAGTGGGTTGGGGCAGACATGTTTAGCTGGTGTTTTAGGTGAGTGTGCTAAACCTATAATGCACTTAAAGCATTTCTAGTGCTGTCGAACATCTGAATGAAATGAGACAGATCTTGTGTGCCACATCAAGTATGTTATGTACAGACAAGCAATCATTGACACAACGTCTCAACACAAGATGGAGAACACGAGGAAAATGTGTCACATGGAATAATTTCCTGAGCCTTTGGTTTCAGTGTCTGCTGCCGCAAAGACCAAATGTATTTGCAATGGAGTTAACCCAATTCTATTTGCCACTGTCTGCTCCATTTCATCCCAGAAGGCTGCTCTTGTGTGGCTCCTACAGACAAAAATATGCATATACAAAGCAGCTTGTTGATGAAAAGCATGAAACATGAAGCATGATGCTGCTCAGATGACATTCCTTGCTCACCATTCGAGGGAAAGGTGACCCAATGTGCTTTTACACTACTGTAAAAGCACATTTCAAGGAGTGTTTTGCCCACTTGTCCACATATGAAGTAGACTTCCCCACCTTCTGACCTGTGCAAGGCCTTTCTCACTGCAGGAATAACTACATCATACAATGCAGGTACAGCCTTGTATGAAAAGTAGGTCCACCTTTGAATGTGCCAGCGGACAGCCACACTTGCAAACAGCTCTCTGAAACCTTTGTTTTTAACAAGCATGGAGTAGATGTACTCATGTTTGGTTTTGTTGATATTCTTGACTGTGTTGAAGTGACTCACTAGCACTGTCCCCTACTGCTACTTTGTGTTTGGGTCCTGTGGATGCCATTGGCAGACATAATACTTTGCTGCAGGGAAGACACACCTCCTAGTTCTGTCTTCACCATGTGTGGCAGTGCCAGCACACAGCTGAATGTGTGTTGGCTCCTGGGGGTATGCTGTGAAATATGTTAGTCCCACTCTTTTGCCTGATGTTGCTTCATAAGCTCAAGCAATGACAACTTGCCAAGATTGACTCCTATATTGCCACGGGACACACATGTTCTGCACAGAGTGCAATTGGCAACATGCTGTTCTTGACCCTGAACAAAGAAATTCCACACTGTGCATATACAGAGTGCACTATCAGCAGGTGTCATTGGCTTTTGTGAAAAAGCAGAAGAGAGAAAATGGTGCTTTGCGAGACACACAGCTGCAAGAGGTGGCAATGGTTGCTGTGATGGTCTAGAAGGTGCTGTTGTTGATTGGCATACACCACTGCCTCCTCGGGATACCTAGGGTGATTGTAAATATAATGCAGAACAAGTGATTTGCGGTGGTATTTCTGCACTCCAAACACATGCAGGAGTTGTGGTGATAGTAGGTTCAGTTTCAGAGTGTGTTTCTTCCAGCGCCACTGTTGGATTTGGTATCATTGTTGGCAGCCGTAAAAACATCTTTTAGTGTTCTCATATGACAGGAGGGTCTTTAGTCAACATCCTGATCATCACCACCACTGTCAGAATCATCACCACCAATTCCATAATCAAATTCAGAGGCCAATGGAATGGAAGAAGTGTGAGATGCAGTGGGTGTACTATGTCGAGTAACATCCTTCTTCTCTAAAATGGGCAATTGTGCATGGCTCTGAAGTCCCTGGTCTTCTGCTCAAAGCTGCAATTCAAATTCCTTTCAAGAACACAGATTCAGTGGTAAACTCTTCTCCTGACAATCCACAGACCCCGGCAGAACTTAGACATGTATGCAAATCTGTTGCAACATGGTGCATGGAATACCTACCCACTTGTGGCAGACTCTGATCTTAGGGAATTTAAGTTATGGCTGGCTGCAATGAAGTGGAACAAACAGCTACACCGGAGTTGACATTGAACGGTCTAGTAACCAGTGGCATAGCGGGGCCTCCCCCCCACTGCATCATGTCCTGGGGGGCACTGTCATCAAGCTTCAGAAATACATTTTGTATTTCTGAAGTCAGAGTGCATGCTTTCAGAAAGAAATATTCCCGTTGCATCATGGGAAGGTGGCTGCCGGCTCCACTGCACATGATAGGAACCAGGAAGCTCTCACTGCTTCCTGGTTCCTGTAGGAATGGTGGAGTATGGCATGCAGCCCAGAGTCTGCCTGAAGAGGAGTCTGTAGTGATGTTGTCATCATGTTTTTCATATTCAGAATGTTATGTACTTCTGCCTCACGTCTGCCGCGCGTCCGTGTTTACATTCTTGTGACTGCGAGCACGGGGCAGAGGAGAGGTAGTTGGCCAGTAGCGTTGGTTCAGCTCTCCGAGCGGGCCTGTACAATAAACCTAAAACTTGCACTTACCCTTATCTCATGCCTCGTTTCTACAGAGTCCTTTTGGGAAGACAGATTAAGCAAACAGCAGGTAAGATTTTTTTTTAAGTGTATAAGTGTGGGTGTTGCATGTTTATGATGTATGTTTTTATGTGTGAATGCATGCATGCATGCAAGGGTGTGTTATGTATTATGTAATGTGAGTTTGAACAAGTGATTGATAATGTATGGATGTCCAGGCATCCATGTGAATGAGCAAGTGGATGGTTTATGGGTGCAAGTATGAATGAGTGAGTGAATGGTGTGAGTAAATGAACGAGTGAATGCTGTGTGAATGTGTGTGTGCATTTGTTTGTGCTGGCATTGTTTTAGAGAAACTGATTTTAGCAGGTGAGGAATGGGCGTCCTACTATGTTATGTTATATTATCTTATATTTGTATATTGCCTACTGCCATAGTTTCTTCCTGGGTCACTGTTGGATGTGGTATCATTGACTCCTGTAACAGCCTCTTTCTCAATCTGCCTTCATCTTCTCTCTGGCCTCTGCAACTAATCCAGAGCAGGACTGCAAGACTTATCCTTAGCCTCAAGCACAGGGACCGTATCTCTCCAGCTCCGAAATCTCTCCACTGGCTCCCAGTGGCTGCAAGGATCAAGTTCAATACCCTATGCATAGTCCACAAGGCTTTCTGGAGCCGGGCGCTCACTACATCCAACTCACTCTTCCAAAATACCTTCCTTCTCAAGCCCTTCGCTGAGCTACCTTCAACTCTTTGAGGGTTAGATGCTTCTCCAGGAAGAGAGTGAGGGTAGATCTCTGCGCTCTGCAGGGCCTTTCTTCTGGAATGGCCTCCATGCCCCCTCTCAAACTTAAGCCGGACCACCTGAAGTTCCGGAAACAGCTCAAGACCTTCCTTATCTCATCTGCTTTCTCTCTCTCCCTCTCCTGTCGACCTACCTGTCTGCTATGTCAACTGGTTGCTTGGCTACCCTCAGAGTCTCACTGGGTACCGGCTCCTCCATGATCAGTTTCCCCCTGCACTATCTCCATCACTAACTTAGGGGCTGTAACTCCTACCTCTACAGTTCCCTGCCTACTTGCACTTACCCAGAGCCGCACTGCCCCGGCTGCACTTACTCACAGCATTGCTGTCCTGATTGCCCTTTCCCTTTCCCTCTTGTTGGCATTCCCCTTCTCCCTTCCACCTGCACTTTGAGTTGTCGCACTTGCACGATCTGAATGACACAAGGCCTAGTAAGATTGTATGTTTTGTCCCCTTCTGTCTTCCCTCCCTTGTCTCGTCATGCCTAGAAACACTTGTGTAAAGGCATGTAATAAATGACATATCATATCTTGGCATTACCATATCACAGTTCATGGCATCAAAGTGCTTTTACTTTGAGAGAGGCAAATGAGGAGTATGATAGAACGGTCTCCCGTTGTTTCAACTAAGTGAATTAGTAGTAATTTACTTTGTTGCAAATGCTTCGAATGACTTCAAATTTGGTACATGTATTGTAGGGTAAAGGGGTAAAATGGGGGTTGAGGGTTGGGGTGGTAATGAAGGGTAAGGAAAGGCATGGAGGACCCCCAGTAAAAAATAAAGAAATTTAAAAAATAATTCGAAGTGATTGCAACAAAGAAAATTGCCACAAAGTAATTTACTTTGTTGTAATCACATAGAAATGATAAAACGTTCAGTAGTGGTAGGGAGGATCAAAGTCAGGTAGATATTTTGGATGAGGGATAGATAAGATACAAAGGAAGGCATGAGAAGGAAAAGGTGGAAGAGCTATGTGTACAATTGGACGGAATGTATCGTGGGACTCAAATGTATTATATGCGGCACAGCGTCGAAAGGAGCGATAGCCAGAGCTACTGTGATATGTGCAGCCAGTCTAGACACTTATTATTGTGGCTTGACATTGTTTACTGGAACCTTATAATAAAGCAAGCATTATAAGTGGTATTGCTTGGTTGGACTGGCATTTTGGTGCAGCCAGTCTAAACCTTTCTTACTGTGGCATGACATTTTTAATGGGCATCCATCCATGATACATAGTGCATTATATATGTAATTACATAGTTAGACTGCCATTTCGGTGCAGCTTGTATAGCCATTTCTTACTGTGGCATGGCATTTTCATCTGGGTATCTATTATAAAGTAAATATGATAAGTGTTATTACATGACTAGACTGGTATTTTGGTACAGCCAGTTTAGACATGTTTTCTTATTGTGACATGGCATTTTTAATAGCAAAGCCAAGAGGAGTATGTCCTTACTTGGTGATACTGACATATCAGCCTAGACATGTTTTCTTATAATTACAGGCATTATGCAGCCATCATGGATATATTTGGGTACAGCCAGCGTGAATTTGTATACAGGCATATGTTGTGGCCAAAGGCATCATGAAAATTCACCATTGTTGGTGTATTGCATCTATTGGATGTTTGGATTTCAGTTACCTTACAACCAATTCCAAACTGGCTGGTTTTTTTACCCAATTTTTTCACTTAAAGTGTAAAGTATAATGCATCATTGTAACCCATTTTCAGAAACTTTTCTTGGGCCAACAAACCTTCTTTAGTTGGTTCAGGCTCAGTCACTATGATCAGTCGTTCTGGAACATTTGTGGGAAATTTTTATGCTCCTTCAATTGCAAAAAATCACCACCCGCCACTGGGTGAGTGGCTGGTCGGTAATTTGGTAGGATTATGTGCATGCAGGGGTGGAGCCCAGGCAAGGGACATTGGAGCATGTGGGTTTTCTTACATGTTTTACTGGCATTTTTGGGGTAAGCCAACCTGATGAATGTTATTACATGGAGGATGATTTGGGAAGGGGGCTTTATAGCACACTGGGGTAGCCAGACTGGATATTTTCTTTCTGTGGCATGGCTTTTTTTACTCACATAAGGGTCAATGTCAATATGATGTGGGGGAACTTCTGCAGTCAGCAAGTAAAGGTTTTCTTACTGTGGCATTGCATGTTTTACTGGTGTTAAGGTCCAAGTCAACATGGCAAGTGTTACATGGTGGTGCTCGAGTTGCGCAAGTATTTGTGCAGCAGAAAAAAACATGTTTTCTTCCCGTGAAAGGTGCTTTTTACTGGCATTAAGGGCAAAGTCAAAAAGAGAATGTTTGAGATACTTGCATATACTGGCAGAGGTAGCATGAACATGTTTTCTTACAGTGTCATTACTTTGCATAATATGATTGACCATGCACAGAGTTGACTGGAATGTTTCATTGTCAGGACTCAGGAGCCAGGTACATGCCCCTTATTTCTACGCTAGGTGAAAGATTGAAGGTTTGATTACAACACATACTTACATCTTCCACCTAGTGCAGTGAGTGGTGTGCCCCTGCAGTGGCATAATCATCATGCGCATTGAGCATGTATAGTGGTCCAGGCCGGCTTGGAGTGTTACATAGCCCACGCTTGACCTTTGATGCTGAAGACAACTTAACTGGTGGTGCTTTTTTAATCATACAACACAGACACAGGCAGAATACTTTCCATAAGGAGCTAGCACTTTATGCCCACTGCCTGTGATCACTGCCACCAGCACCCCCACATCATTTTTTACTGTACCCAAAACAATGTATCTGCATGTTTTGTGTGCGAGTGCTGGTTCAAACAAGCTGGCCCAATGCAAATTCCTTCTCCAGCCTACTGCTCAGTGTGCTCAAGCAGGTGGTATTTTGAATCAAACAGCCAATGAACCTGACACTAATGCCCACCGCCTGTGAACGCTGTCACTGCCGCCCAAAGAAATGTCAGCACCCGTAAATACCTTTCAGTTGCCTTTAAAAGAATTCATATGATTTTTGGGTTTGTGAGTGAGTCTGTTCAACCAAGCAGGCCCAGCACAAATTCCACATACCTCATATTTCTCAGGGTGCACTAGCAATCGGTGTGTTGCATCACACAACCAATTAACCTACCACTCTTATGCCCAACCCCCGGTATCAATGCCACCACCACCAACAATTTTTCTACCACCCCCAAATTCTTGTTTTGTGTGCGAGTGTGCCTGTTCAAACAAGTTTGCACAGTCCACATTCCTCCTTCAACTTACTACTCAATTTGTTCAACCAGATGGTTTAATGCTTCAAACACCCAGTCAACCTGCCACTGATGCCCGTCACCTGTGATTTCCACTCCCATCCTCAACAGATTTTCAGGTACATCCAAAATCTTATCTGTTCCCCAAAATCAATTACAAATGCATTTGTGTTTGAGTGTGCTGGTTCAATCAAGTTGCCGCACAGCAAATTCCTCCTCTGTCCTACAGATGAGTGTGCTTGAGAAGTTGGTTTGTTGTGTCACACAGCCAATCAATCTGCCACCAATACACTGCATGTGATAATCATGACCAAATCAAGCAGGTTTTATGGCAAAACCAAATTGTTTTCTGTTCCCCACAAAACAATGAACATGATTGTTTTGTGTGTGAGTGTGCCTATTCAAACAAGTTGGCCAAGCACAAATTCCTCATCTCGGCTACTGCTGAGGGTGCACAAGAATGTGGCGTGTTAAGTCATGCAGCCAATCAACCTGGCATTTCCCATCGAGCACAGCCTCCACCTCCAAGAATGTTTCTGGCACCCCCAAATTCTTTTCTGTTTCCTGGAAACAATGCAAGTGCTTTTTGTGTACCTGTTCAAACAGCCTGGCCAAGCCAAATTCCTCTGCAGGCCTACTGTTGGTTCATTTTGTCACACGGCTAATCAACCTGCAACTAATGCCCACCACCTGTGATCACCACCACCACACAAAACAATCTTTCTGGCACAGCTAATTCCTTTTCTGTCCCCCAAAACAATTAAAATGATTGTTATGCGTGGGTGTGCAATTCAAACAAGCTGGCCCAGCATAAATTCCTTCTCCATCTTACTGCTCAGTGTGTGCTCAAACAACTAGTTTGGTGCTTCACACAGCCAATCAACCTGCCACTAATGCCTACTGCCTGTAATCACCACCCACACTTGGAAGAATATTTCCGGCAGCCACATATTCTTTTCTGGTCCCTAAAAACAATTCGACTGTTTTTTAGTGTGTGGGTGAGCCTGTTCAAACAAGCCGGCCAGCTCAAATTCCTCTTCCTGCCTACTGCTTAGTGTGTTCAAGCAGGCAGGTGGTGTATTGTGTAACACAGCCAATCAACCTGCCACCACCTTCAATAATGTATCCTGCACACTGAAATTCTTTAATGTTCCCAGAAACAATTCCACTGATTGCTTTGCTAATGAGTACGTCAGTTCACACAACCTAGATCAGGGCAGACTCTTCCTCAGACCTACTACTCAGTGTAACTTGCCACTAAAGCACATCACCTACACCTTATTTTCCGGGACCCCAAAATTCTTTTATGTTCTTCATAAACAATTATCTGCTTGTTTTGTGTGTCTGTGACCCCATTCAAACAAGTAGGGCCAGTGCGCATTTTTCCTCCGGCCTATGCTCACTATGCTGAAACAGATGGTGTGTTGTGCCTGCCTCTAATGCCCACTACAAGTGATCACTGCCACCACCTCCAATAGTTTTTCCTGCATCCTCAAATGTTTTAGTATTCCCAAAAGCAACCCAAGTGCTTCTTTTGTGCATGGGTGCACCTATTCAAACAAACAAGCCCCGGATTAATTCCTCCTTCGGCCTAATGCTCAATGTACCTAAACAGGTTGTCTGTTGGGTCACACAGCTAATTAACTCGCCACTAATGTCCACTGCAAGTGATCACTGCCACCACCTTCAACAATGTTTCAGGCACATTCCTTTTGTTTTCTGTCTGACCAAATCCATTCAAGTGCTTGTTTTGAGTGTGATTGTGCATGTTCAAACAAGCTGGCCCAGTCCCAATTTCTTCTCTGACCTACTCCCTCAGGAGTGCTCAGGATGGTGGTGTCTTGCATCACACAGCCAATCACAGCTAATCAACCTGCAGCTAATTACCATCCACTGTGATCACCACCTTCAGTGATTTTTATGGTACACCAAAATGATTTTCATGTGCCCACAAAAACATGTGACTGTTTAGTTTGTAAGTGTACCCATTCAAACAAGCTGGATGAGTTCTAATTGGTTTTCTGAATTACTACTCAGTGTGCTAAATCAGGTAGTGTGTTGTATTTCACAGTCAATCAACCTGCCATTAACAACTAGCATGTGTGGTCAACAGCACCACCGCCATTAAATTTTCTGGCACCCTCAAACTGTTTTCTGTTACAACGGAACAAATGAAACCGCGTGCCTTGAGTGTGATTGTGCTGTTCAAAAACCAACTGGCCAAGCACACAGTCCTCCTGTAGCCTACTGCTCACTGTGATCTAGCAGTCTGTGTGTTGTATTATACAGTCAATCAACATGTAACTGATAGCCACCATCTGTGATCTTCACTATCATCCCAAACAATTTTTCTGGCTCCGCTATTTTCTTTTCTGTTTCTCAAAAACAATTCAACTGCCTGTTATCTGAGTGTTTCATTCAAACAAGCTAACCCAGCATTAATTTCTCTTTGACCGTCCTGCTAAGTGTGTTCAAACACGTAACGTGGTACTTCACACAGCTAATCAACCTTCCACTAATTCCTGCTGCCTTTGTTCACCACACCTCCATGAATGTTTCCAGCACCACCCACCTAAATTCTTTTCTGTCACTTTAAAAACGTGTCAACTGCTTTTTTGGTGTGTGAGTGTGCTGTTCAAACAAGCTGCCCTAGGGCAAATTCCTAATAAGACCAACTGCTTATTGTGCTTTAGCAATTGGTGTCTTGTGTCGGACAGCCAAACAACATGCAACAAATGCACACCACCTGTGATCATCGCCACCACCATCAACAATGTTTCTGGCACTCCCAAAGCCTGTTCTGTTAACCCAAAACAATTCAACTTTTTGTTTTGTGTCTGAGTGTGCCGTATGATCAATGTATTCGAGCAAGTGTTGAATTGTGTCACACTGCCAATCAACCTGCCACTAATGCCCACTGCCACCACCCCCAATAATGTCCCTGCAGCCTCAAGTTCCTTTATATTCCTCCAAAACAATATAACTATTTCTTTTGTGCTAGAGTGTACCAGTTCAAACAACCGTTCCCATGCAAATTCCTCCTTTGGCCTATTGCTTAGTGTGCTCAAGCAGGTTGTTTTCTTGCACAACACACCCAACCAAACAGCAGTTCATGCCCACCACTATCACATCCCATATATTTTTTTTCCTGCACCATCAAATTCTTCATTATTCCCCAAAACAATGACACTGCTTGTTTTCTGCATGCATGCACCCATTAAAACAACCAAACCCATGGCAAATTACTCCTTCGGACCTACCACTGAGTGTATTCAAGTAAGTGGTGTGGCCTGTCACACAACCAATCAACCTACCACTAAAGAGCACAACCAGTGATCAGCCACCACCTGCAGCATAGTTTCGAGCACCCCCAAATTCTTTTCTGTTTCCTCAAAACAATTCAACTGTTTATTGTTTATTGTTTCTATCAATACGTCCTTTCAAACAAGCTGGTTCAAGCAACTTTCTCTTTTGGATATTGCCTTTACGAGGAACGTTAGAGCAAGCATCCTTGCTATTTGAAGCATAACGCTAGGTCAGTTTCTCTGGCATTGATGTTATTGGAGGCATTCAGGGTTTTTATCAAGGGGGCATGCATTGAAGCATTGAAGCAGGGGTCCCCAACCATGTGTTCGCAATGAGCAAAAAATGCATATCAAATGAAATGGTGAGCAACAGCCATTCTTCGACAGAACATTGGCACACAATTGGTGGACAAATGATTGCAACAAAAATTAGACTGCTTATAGAACATTTTAATTCGCAGTACTTAATAGTTATCTAGACCTCGGGAGGCTAGCTCAGGGGCAATGTGCTCGCATTGGAAGCAAAATGAAACAGAGCAACACAGGGTTGATTCCCGGGTCCGTGCTTAGAAACCTCTGGCTATTAAGCGCATTATAAATAACCAATCATATCATATCATAGCATGTGCAATTCTAGTAAAGTAAATTTGCAAGGCCTTTAACTTCCTTTGACATTAAGTGGGTGTTTACAGGACATGTTGAGGAAATTGTGTGGTCAGTAGTACATTTATAGACAAATAGGACCAGTCAAGTTGATCAGAAATATAGTAGGTCTAAATAAACATCACAAAGGTTTTCAGGATCTCAAGCAAATTATTTTTTCGGAAATGTAGTGCAAATGTGTGGACAGTAAAATCGGTCACAAATGGAGTACTGATTTTCAGGTGTACTTTGGGATTCTACCTGGGGATTTTCTGGACTCCTTAATGGCAAATGGTGCCCTCCTAAGCATAAAAGATCAGCAATATTGTTGCACAGTCATTGATTACTGTATTGTGGATTGTTTTTTCATCAGTAATGCTATGACTTTTTAAATTTCTGATTGAACAAAGAATTCTCAAGTCAATTTTCCAATGGCCAGGGTAGGCACCACAAAGAAGAGTGTGTGACCACCAGAGAGGCTTGATGGAGATGCCTAAGCTCCACAAGGAGGCATTGGAAAGAATGACTAAAATCACAAGAAAATAAGATATTCTCTTAAAACTGTTAAACAGATGGGAGGCCACAAAGGAACGTGTTAATTTGTTTGAGTCATTTGTTTAAAACTATCTCGGACAGAGCTATAGGCAAACAGCATCCCCAAGATCAGGAGGTGAAGGTTATAGAAAGGGAAGCCCCATGGTTCGATGTAGAAAATTGAACCATGGCTTCATGAGTGGTGTCCACATGGCTGGTCAGATTTATAGTTTCAAAATGGCATACAGAAATTGCCAAAAGACAAGCAAATTGGTTTATGTTTAATGCAGCTGTCGAGACAGGCATTATGAAATCTCCTTGGACAAGTAGTCCTTAGACCACCAGCACCCCCACGGCTGTCCTCATTGGACATTGCCAGTAAGATATTCTCCAAATGTTTGTTTTTCAGACTAGAGGAGGGGTCTAAAAGTAACAATATCTTGAAGCCCTCCCAAACAGGTTTCAGGGGAGGACTTAGTACAGTAGACCACTGCTTCACTCTGAGCACCATCCTGGAGAAATACATTAAGGTTAAGGGAGGGAGATTATTTTGGGCTTTTTTCAGGTTTGGAGAATTTGATTTGATTGAAACATAGGGTGGCGTAATTTACATTTCTTTTGGATCCCGAATGTTTTATTAAATCTTATCCAACTGTGATATGCAGACATCTCAGCATCTGTTTGATATACAAGATCGGGGGACTATACATTGTTTTCCCCCACCAATAAAGGTGAAATGCAGGCATGTCAGACATTGATTTTAGTTCTTCTCTTAAAAAAGTTAATCAACCTTCTCTGAAGGGTTCATTTTATAGCATGCTTCTTAATTCCAAAGACACAGCTATTTTGGAATTAACACTGGCAGGTCTCCAACAGGACCTGCTAAACACAAATTACATTTCTGGGAACTATAGTTTAAAATTCAATATGATAAAAACAAAAATGATGGTGTTCGTGAAAAGGGTGACACCTGGTAGCTAGTTTTTAAATTAATGTAGAGATGAGGGGGAAGTCTATTTTTTATTTGAGCCTACTATTCGCAAAGAGCACTAATTGGGTCAATCATTTAAAGAAGACAGCTGAAAGGGCATCATTAAGGATTAAATGGATTTTACAATTTTATTTCAAGTTTGAGGCATTCTGATTGGAAAAGTGCCTGTAGGAATATAAGGCAAAAGTCTTCCATGATTTTTATGGCAGTGACATTTAGGATGATTTAAACTGTTATGTCCTGAAGAGGTTGCAAAATATATTCATGTGCCAAATAGCAGTTTTCCCTGCAGATACACCTCGTAGCGCCTTATCAGCTGAATTGGGGATGATCAGTTTGAAGGTGTGGAGCCAGTTAAGATTTTGTACTTATTTTTTTAAAAGCACATCTGGGATTTTCTGATAATTATAAAGATAAAGTGAATTTCAGAGTAACTTCTATTGCAGCCTCCCCTGGTAAAGAAAAATACTTCTGGGGCGGTGGGTGTGGTGGGTTGTAAGGCACTGTCCATTTGGATAGGGGGTGGGATATAACTACATTTGGCACATTAAGTCAACTCAAAATAGCTCTTTAATCAAGAGCTTTTCCGATGGGCAGAGAGACAGATATCCAGAATATACATAGCCTAACCTCTTTAGCTTTGTATATAGACTTACGTACACATACAAAATGGCAAGGAGAAATCTTCTGTGAAATAAGCTCCCCAGAAGGCAGGAGGCTTATGCTAACGACACATGTACATTTGCTGCCCCCTCATTAAATTAAGAAGGTGTGCAGGAGGAAGCACAAAGTGTAGCAGTTGATGAAGATTTACTTTTTTTTGTTAATTTGTTGTTGTTTCTCTGTTTTGCATAAGCGTGGACATCTATTGGAGGTGTTATAATGAATTATAATTATCAGGATTTTATATATAGCTTGTTTGAATGTGTTAAAATGTTTTTTTTTATTTTGAGCTTGTTCTATCTGAATTTTAAGAAGTATGATTAAGGCTTTCAGTTTTTGCTGATTTTACACATAAACACAGATGGAAATCAATCTGCTTTCTGTCTGTATTTATTCCTAAAAATGGAGAAAAAAAAATGAAAAATAGGTCTTTCTGTCTGGTTATCTATGAGGTCACTCATACATTGCAGGTCAATCACATTGCTGATTGGCAGCATGAAGAGTGCAAAAGTTGCATAAAAATAGCATTAAAGTTCTTCAAATTGCTGACATCATATATCTTAAGGCAACAGCAGTCATTGGAACAATCGTTTGTTGTTATGGAAAAAATGTAGCTAGCATTTCTTTCCTATATGTCTGTATGTGTGCTTTAATGAATGCATTTTTACTAGAATAAATGCAGAAAAAAACTGGTTGTGAATGATCTTTTAAAATCACAATAAATAAATTTGGATAATGTAGAAAAAAAGGCCCAAAATATGGATAAATACAGACGGACATGGCAGAAAAATGAATACCATAAAATGGAAGCCTTAAATATGATACATGGTTTTAAATATTGCAAACTTAATGGAGAAATATGTTTACATAAATATTGATTGAGTAATACTGGTAATAACATGGTAAGCTTTAAAGATCAATTCACTGGGGCTTTGGAGGTTACCTCCTAAGAATTCTTTTGGCATTTAATGGCAAATAGTGCATTTTAAAGCTCCTGAGGCTTTTTACAATAGTGGAAAAGTAGTTAGGAATACAAATAATATTTTACTGATGCATTTGGAGCCTTTTTTCTCTACTCAAAATGGATTTTACACAAGACCTAGTGGCAAATATTGGTCACAACTTTCAGCATGTGATGGCCACTTCATAGTGGGGTGTGGTGTTGTTAGTACTTGGATTAATGAATTGGCTTGTTAGTTTAAACATATTACCAGTAACTTAATTGGATTTGAACATAGGGCAAATTAACTATGAAAGGTGTGGCATGCATTTAACTACCTGCCTATTATGCACTTGCCAGATTGGCAGAGTATCAAACGATGGCCACTTTTCCACTAGGACACTATGTAATAATAAATCGAGGTCACACTAACATTAATTTTTCCAACAAATATTATGCATGGTGGCATCAAACACAAACCTCACTTGTACAAAAAGCAGTACATGCAAATTATTTAATAATGGAAAGTTGTGTATGCATGCCACTTATTTGTCCATAATGCTCCTTCTAGCTGTGCAAACGAACAGAATATGACAATTTTCTGCAGGACACAAATATGGTTCAATTATTTTACTCATTAATACCTTTGACAGCTGGGCAAAGTATCTGAATATAACAGGGTTTTAACAATAGCAAACCAAAATAGGCGATAGTTGAAAGGTTTCAAAATAATTGTAACCTCTGGCATTGCTTTGGGAAACCCTCCAGACGAGGGTTACCCAAACTTTTGTGTGCCATGAGCAAAATGTGCATATCAAATGAAATGGTGAGCAATATCCATTCTTTTTTAGGACATATCAGCACTCAGTTGATGGACAAATAATGCTACGAAAATTAGAAATGTAATAAACTTAAGAAAGCTAACAGAACATTATAACTTGTAGTAATTAAGTTATTTAGACCACGTGCAATTCTAGTAAAAGAAATTTGCTAGGCCTTTCACTTTAACATTAAGTCATTGTTTACAGGAAATTAGGAAATCGAGTGGCCAGTAGGAAATTTTTAGGCATATAGAAGCAGTCAAGTTGTTAACAATATAGTAGGATTAAATAAACATGACCAGGTGGTTCAGGATCTCAAGCTAAATATTTTTAAGAAATGTAGTGCAAAGGTTTGGACAGTAAAAATTGGTCACAAATGGAACACTGATTTTCAGGTGTCATTTGGGGTTCTGCCTGTGAATTTTCCTGAATCTTTAGTGGCAAATGATGCACTCCTAAGCATACAAGACCAGTAATACTGTTCCTCAGTCATTGATTACTGTATTGTGAAATGTTTTTTATTCAGGAATGTTATGAAATGTTGCGTTCCTGATTTAACACACTATTCTCTTGAAATAATTTTCCAATAGACAGGGGTAAGTACCATGAAAAGGATATTCCACAGCCACAAAGGGGCTAGATGGCAATGCCTAAGCTCGACAAGGAGGCATTGGAATGACTTTTTCAAACGTAATTAAAAGATGGTATCATAAGAGTTTATTGCCCACAAAGGAAAGTGTCTGTTCGTATGAGTCTTTGGTTGAAACAATCTAGAACAGAGCTATTGGCAAACACTGTCCTCCAGTTCAGGGGGTCAAGGGTATAGAAAGGGATGCCCCATGGTTCGGTGCAGAATGTAGAATCTTGAAAAGAAAAGTTAACCACGATTTAATGAGTGATGTGTACACGGCTGGCCAGATTTATAGTTTCAAAAGGGCATATCAAAATTGCTAAAAGACAAAAAAAGTTTTTATAAACAATGGAGGCCTATAGAGGGTGCCACATTTTTAAAAGACGGGAAATGTTTAATGTGTTTGTCGAGGCAGGCATTGTGTCATCTCCTTGGACAAGGAGTCCTCGGGCCACCCCCTCCCCCTCCCTCAAGTAATAGGCCAATTTCCTACTGGGCATTGCCAGTAAGATTTTCTCCAAAGGTTTGTTGCCCAGACTGAAGGAGTGGGCTCAATGTAACAATATCTTGAAACTCTGCCAGCGGGTTAAAGGGGAGGGCTTAGTACAGTTACCCACTGCTTCACTCTCAGCACCATCATGTAGAAATGCAGTAAGGTTAAGGGAGGCAGATTATTTGTGGCTTTTTTAGATTTGGAGAAAGCATTTTATTTGAAAGAAACACCATGTGGCACAATTTATATTTTAATTGGGGCGGGTAATGGTTTATTAAATGTTACCCAACTGTGATACATAGACATCTCAGCATCTGTCCGATATACATATCTGGGAATTATACATTGTTTTTTCACAGCAATTAAAGGGATGTCAGTTGACCCCAATTTATTCCTTTCAGACTTTGACTCTAGCACTTCTCTTAGGAAAGTTAATCCACCCTCTCTGAAGGGTACATTTTATAGCATGCCTATTTATTCCGATGATACAGCTATTTTGGACTTAACCCTGGCAGGTCTCCAACATGGCCTGCTATACACAAATGACTATTTTGGGAACTATAGTTTGCATATAAATGAGATAAAAACAAAAATGATGTTGTTCAGGAAAAGGGTAAAACATTGTATCTTGTTTTTAAATGAATATAGAGATGAGGAGGTAATCTGGGTCAATCATTTTAGGAAGACAGCTGGAAGGGCATCATTAAGGGTTAAAGGGTTTTTTGAGATTTAATTTATTTTAAGTGTGTGGCATTCATATTGGACAAGTGCCTGGAAATATATAAGGCAAAGGTCTGCTCAATGAATTTATATGGCAGCATAATCTGCAGTTGTTCAAACGGTCCTCTCCTGGAGGGGTTGCAAAATAAATTCCTGTGCCAAGTAGCAGGTCTCGCTCAAGGTATCTGGTATGGCCATATTAGGTAAATTGAAGGTGTCGGCCAGGTTTAGATTTTTTACCTCTTTTTAAAAAACACACCTGGGATTTTTATAATATATGTTGTTCACTCTAGAGAGAACACTCGCGGCTGTATATCTCCATGGCAACTTGGACAATAACTTCCATGAGACCTTCGCACATAATTTAACTTAGTGATTGTGACATCACTGATGGCCATTCGGCTGATCTTTTGCTTTATGGATTCCATCCATGTTTATAAGGTTAGTATAGAGTTTATAGATCCAGCTCTTGTATGTTCCTTATCAGACTGCTCAGTACATTCAGGTGGGAAATAAGGGATTATGTTTTCAAGTTCCTCTCTTTTCCTGTTTTTGTCTCTATAGATGATCAACTACCGGTTATCATCAGTATGTTTCCGGGCAGCGCAAATTAATTAATTAATTTCTGCGCCCCCCCTAGGACCTTTCAACGTGAATTTGGTTAACTTGTGGTTGTTAGTCCCAACAGATTGAACTCTAATGGGTGATGGGTGAATGTTGAGCCATGGTCAGGCTCAGTCAAATTCTATTCTTTGTTTTTAAAACAAAGTTTGTTTATCTTTTTGTTTCTTTGTACCAGCATTGCACTAGAGGCACAGATCTTCAAGCAAAATTGAAATACAATGTACCAACTATCATGTGACCGTCTGGTGTACTGCTGTTTTTTAGAAATGTTGTGGGCTGTTTAAAGATTTAATATTATGCTATTATTGTGCCCTGATGAAGACGGCTATCAGCTTCTTTCTTTTCTTGTCTTCGATTAGATTGGTTCTTTGACCGTCGAAACTACGCTTAGGAGAATATCTTATAAATATGATACTCGTAGTAGGCACTCAGCACTTTTTTGACAACCTTTTTGCACTGACTTTTGTTGTCTAACTGTTTTAGATACACAGTGGCTACATATATTATACCTAGCAGTGATTGATCAGATCGTTTTTTAGATAAATATTTTTTCTAGAATATTTTTTGATATATATTATGTATTTATATGCATTTTAGAAAGTGTTATTGTGTGGATTAATGAAATGGTTTTTACTGTGATTTTTTTATAAATTGAATAAAATATGTGAATTTGACTTTTGACCTGTCCATGTCTCTTATCGCCCACCCACCCTCTTGAGTCTCTTCATGTTTTGAATCTTTGTATTCATCAGTGTGACCCCACTCCTTCTTTTTTGCAATTTATATAGCTCCCCTGGTCCACGGTGTAGGGGATACCCATCTCAATTGTTCTAGAATATATTGTAGGCCTGCTATGGGAATGACAGACTGGCATCAACAATGACTCCCATGTTGACAAAATATGGGGACGGTATTAGGGGGATCGCATGGACAGTAGACAGTTAAACAGTAGTATGGTGGGGTATACCAACCCCAATCTTAATTATGATTGGGGAGCCAATCACTGGCCAATTCTCCCCAAATACTATGCACATTTGTGTGTGGTCCTGGGTGCCATCAGCTTGAATGTGATTGACAGTTTTGTAGCTTTAAAGGAATGACCTTATGGGCATACATTTATTCAAACGGATCACTTACAGTAAGGCATTATAGTACACCTCACAAGACATTGGTGGTGGCAACGGCGAATACACTAACTTTCCACCGTTGGTGCAATTTGAGTGAAAGGATTTGAACCATTGTAAACGTGTGCTGCTAATCCTCCAAATGACTTAAGGCAAAGAATGGGCATGTTGTGATCATGATGTCAAAAGCTGCAGCTAGGTCGAGGAGAATCGAGGAGCATGGATAGGCTTGATCCAGAGAAGACTGGAGCGTTGCCATAATATCTATAAGGGCATTTATGATAACTAGAAAAAAGGGAGGAGGGAGCTTAAAACTAGATTGGGGTGTTTAGGGACCTTGTTTTATTACATATGGTGGAAATGTCATTGCGGTTTTTAGACTATGTGCTAAAGGCCAAGGCTTGAAAATACCCTGTCATTGCCAGTCATGTTATACGTGTTGTAAGGATATTTGGCGTGTTACAGCACAGAGTACGGCACTGCTGCACAGGTAGCATTTTTTTTTTTTGATGCAGCACCACCACATGGGTGTGGTGCATTGCTATATGTGTTGCCAGTGTAACATGGACATATAAGTAAAGACAGGCTATTCAGTCAAAAACGATTTTTACATATAAAATGCAAATCTATTTTTACAGTTAAAAACACACATGTGCACATTCAAAATGCACACTATTTTTCACCTGAAATGCCTATGTTGCAAGAGACACATTTGAAAATTAATAACTAACCTTATTAATAACTAACCTGACTAATAAAACTTCATTTAACATAACCCACTAATAGAAATGTGTCTCCACTGCAGAATTAGGCATACTCTGAAAGTGAACTTTTAAACGCACATTCATTTTTTTTTCTCTGCTGCTCTGTCCACATAACTACAGGAAGCAAAGAGCTCGAAGGAACAGGAAATCAGTTTGTTACAATTTTTACTGTAGAAATGAGCCATTGTGTAGTGAGGGAGGAGATGACATGATTGATTCTGATTGGAGCAGCGTCATAGCAAGTATCATGCTAGAGGCTGTGATTAGAGTTTTGCTGGGGAAGCTTGAGGAGAGGGGGAGATCAATCGAGATCTTGCAGAGCTGGGAGAAGGACCTGTTTCCTGGCTGAGGCATTCCTGCTGCAAAAGCTGAGAATTCCAGGCAATAACCCCGGTTTGAGAATGGCAGACGCTTGTTTTCACTGGGGTTAATCTTTAAGGGAGCCAAATTCAGAAAGAGAATAGCCGGAGAAAACTCATGCTGAACAGATAAGGTAATTACAGAAGCGTGTGGGAGCTGTGCGAAAGTGTGCGAAACTGTTCAGTCAGTGTATTCGAGGGAGTCCCAGTCCCTTATCAGCATATTTAATGTTACCAATTGAATATATTCTCGCAGCTCTCTGTTCATTTTATCACAAATAATGTTGTACCATTTCATTTATTTCTGTAAAAAAAAGTTAAACTGTGTTTAAAAGAAATTTCTATAATACAAAAATATCTGAAAACAGATAGCTAGTGCGTATTATTTCTCTTTCATTTTGCATGGGAAAAGGTTTAAACGTGGGTAGATTTTTAAACAGTGCAATTGTCATTTTAAAACAGATGTGTGCATGATTATATTCAGTATGGACAGTTGTGAGTGACTGTTTGTAGCACAGCCTGTTGGAGGTACATGAGCCAACAGGACGAGAGGCTCTCTGGACATAGTTCCATACCGTATATAAGGTAGTGGAAATTGCCACAAAAATACCACAATAGCCCATGGTGGCACACAACACTAAAACTGAAAATGTGGGATCCCTAAAATGAAGGCCTGAGGTCTCTCTAGTGATCAAGAACAATCTAGATAAAAAACAAGGGATGTTGGATATTGGGGCCACAAATAAACCAACCACTATACCAACCAACCACGCAAATTATCGCGCACATTATCTAAATAGGTCTGAATTCTGAAATAATGCAATGTATTATTGTTATGTGTGACCCAATATGAATACAGAGAGTGATTATTGCTAAAGGCATTTTGGCGGTAAGAAAATACCGCAAAGCCCCAAATATCCACAAAATACCCAACATATTTATGGTGCGTTGCAGGCCGGGAAAGTGATCAAAGAGTACCTACTGGGCGTGGCAAGCGTGTCTCACACTGCTATTTGCACATTAAAGGGAACCCATTTTACAATAGCAGTGTGCCACTAAAAACGAATTTCAGAATGTCACAAAGGGAAACCACATTTTCAGACCTAGTGCAATATTTAGAGGCAAAGTTGTTTGCACATGGGACGTGGTCATCGAACAGCACCTTAGAATGGCGTGACCGCATTCAGGGTGAGGTGCAGAAAGAAAAACTAGTATTTTTGCAGAAGGCAGCATAATTCAGGTCTGCCTTACAAGATTATTGAATGCAGCCGATAAAAGTGCAGAGAAAGACTGTTTAATACGGCTATGCGGCAAAATATGGTTTATTTTGACTAAGTCCCTGCGAATGCAGGCGAATGATACCCAGCTAATTAACAGGTTAAAGACTGAATTAGATGGGGCAAGTAAAAATCAGGAAATGTTAAGAGCAGAATTGGATGTATGCCAAAAAGACATGCAATTAAAATGCAGAGACTTTGATTCTCAGTTATCCAAAAGCAAGAAACAATTTGAGGATAGTGAGCAAGAATTGGTACACTTAAAAGCCTTAGTGGACCACATTAGACAGGATAAAGATGAGGTTGTTTCAGAAATGCAGATTTTACAAAAAGAACATTGTGAAAAAGAATGTGATCTCCAGAGTGCAGAACAAGAAATGATTAAAATGATTCAAGAAAGAGACAAGAGAAATAAAGAGTTCAATGAATGCCAAATGTAAATGTGCGACATGCAGGAGATGATTAATAAGATGAGTGATGAAAACAACTATTTGCAAAATGAAGCAAACAGACTCCTTAAAAAGTGTAAGGACTTAGAACAGCAAATGTGCATTCCCAGGTCCCAGGAGAGGCGGCAGGGTACCACATTCAATGGACTGGAGGTGAATTCTAGTTCTGCCCAAAGAGCTAATGCTCCAATGACTGGGACGGTGACTGAACTTGGTTGCAGCGCCCTCGGGGGATTTGATACTCCCATTGGGGGCAGCCACCAATCTCATACACCTGAAAACAGGATTGAATCACAAAATAGTGCAATTCCATGCATTGCAACAAGTAGCCCCATAAAAATAATGAAATCCATTAAAGATCTGATCAAACCATTTAAAAAGGGAGGTGAATGCTGCATTGAGGATCACTTAGAAGCGGTGCATGACATTTTTAAAGCACTCCAGATACCTAAGGAACAGTACAGACAATATTTTCATTTAACTTTAGATGCCCCGACGGCCAGCATCATAAGGGGATTAAATGAACAGCAGAATATGACCTGGTTGGAGTTTGAAAAAGAAATTAGGCGTCATTTTTCTCCTTTTCAGTCATTGCAGGAGGCAAAGAAAGTCACTTACACAATTACTGCTGGACCTAATACATCCCCTCGCCAATTTTTACAAGACTTAAAAAGAGCATTTTCTCGCTTTGATGTATCTTTTGACCCAAATTCCAATGAGTTTAAAACTGCATACTTCTATGGGCTACAGAAAGACATCATATCCCAATTGGTCCGTGAATTTGACCGTGACAAAATGTCCCTTGAGTCTGCTCAAAGCCAAGGTAAAAATAATGTGACACCTGAACAAAGGGGCAATCAACAAAGATCGCCATTTCCTGTACCAATGTTCCAATCACATGATCCTAGTAATAGGGAGAGCTACATCAGCCCTAGGTATTTAGGGGACAGACCCCGGGTAGGATATCGGCCTGATATGGCAGGTATGAACAATAACCAGAGACAAAATCAAGATCAAAGAAATGATGGTCCCTACCAATCATTGGGGACACAGAGCAGATTTGATCCCAACACCATGATATATGGTAATCAGGATAGACCCCGATATGTGGATCGATTTACTGATAATGGAAATCAACATAGGGGCCAGTACCCACAATCTGAGAGACAGGACATGAGGCAAAACGTGAACTACAATCCACGTCAGTACAATGATTCCCCACCAGGGGACTATAATCAAAGGATCGTGCAACCCGCTCCCCTCCACAAATGAATCAAGAGTTCAGAAACCATCCCAACCGACATCAATCACCTGAGAGGTATCAGAATAGATCCACTCAGGGGGAAAACAACCAATATCGACCTAGGCCACAGAAAGAGGATTCTAGAGAGATGGAAAGGTTCCAGTGCCTTGAGGCCCAAGTGAAAATGTTGGCTGAGCAAATAGGAAAGCTCTATACAGCGCAAAAACAACCTTCCAAAGAGGGGGCTGATGGCCATAGCAATGACCGGGGGGCTTCCAAAAAGTGACTATAACTGCAGTGCCAAAATGACAGATTGCTCTGATATAATTTTGCATAACGACTCTGAGATGCCTAATGAATTAAAAATGAAAGTGCCAGTAAATGAACTTGTGACAGAAAGTGCAAATACTTCTAAAAAAGAGGTACGGTTTAACCTAGAGCTAAATAAAACAGTAAAGATTTGCACAAATGAAAAAGAAACATTAGGAATTCCAAAAGAACAAAGGGACAGATTTAAGAAAAATGACTCATGCATGGGGAATACCAGTGAACAGGGAGTAAGTGGGGATGCTATAGCTCCTTCCCTGGGCAAGCAAAACAATGACCAAACACAGGCAGAAAAAGGAAATACTCAAAAGGAGGGTACAAGTCAATCACCTGAAGAATTCTTTGAGCCACATATTTTTGAAGAGGCTGAAAGGGCTGGTATCACAATAAATGATCACAAATGCACAGAATTAAAAAATGACAAATTGCTGAATGATGTTGTTACACATGTTCAGTTGGAAGGTTGTAATGTGATCTCTGATGTTACCCAGATGGATGGGCGAACAGTGGCCACACTCCAAAAAACCTCTGATCATGGAAAAATGAATAAAGTCTCTCGCGCAGAAATGGGTAAAAAGGAGGGAAAAATGTCTTTCCATTTACCAATGTGCTTAGCCAAAAGTGAAAAAGACCTGAGAAAGGTGAGCCCTGAAATCAGTAAGAATTCACACTTCTTATGTGTATTAGAGGAAGTTGAGGACAGATATTATGCACCCAACACTGTAGAAGAAAAATGCCACACCTTTGCTATGGTTGACACTGGCGCACAGACCACAATTATGTCCAAGAAGCTGGTAAAGAGTATCAATGAAGGGAGACCCCCACAGAGTCAGATCACAGTGAAGGAAAATCAAGGTCCAGTGCATAACTTTAATGGGGAGGAGGTGCCCATCATAGGTATAACTGAGGTTGACATAAAAATAGGAAAGCACAGAATGAAACAAGAGGTACTGATCACATCTATTTGTGAAATTCCATTTCTGATGGGGACAGATTGCATGAAAAGATTGTCTCCTCTCATAGATGGGGTGAATGGAGTGCTGTGGTCCTTAACCAAAAAACCATTGAGGCCTAAGAAACTAAAATCACAAAACAGCAATATAAATGAATGTCACACCGTTGCCAAAACAAATGATGCTGTGGAGGTATATCTCCAGAATAGCTGCATAGCTAGTGTCACTGTTATATTAATGTGTCAAGACAAAATGCAGAGCGACAATGAAAAACTACCTGTACAAATATACTTGGACCCAAGGAAAAATTGGCAGACTGCCATAGATGAGCACACATTACGTTTTTATTTAAAAGAGAAAACATGCAAACAGAATATTGCTCCTAAAACAGATTCAGAAAAACACATTACCACTCTGGCAGAAATACACATGGAAGATGAGCAACCATGGGTTCATATTGGTATAAATGACTATTTTAAAACAATAAAAGCCACTTTAGCGCTTGGACATGAAAGGAGTTTCATTAATGAGAAATTGTTGCAAAAAATAATGGAGAGGGAAGAAATCCCGAAATTTTGGGATTAAAAACCAATATGTTTCTGGGTTGGACAGACCAGACTTTGAAAACAGAATTGCAGGCAGATGCATGCTTAAAATTAGCATTGGGCAGAAAACAATTTACCATAATGTATGGATAGTGAGTGGAGCACAAAATGAATTTTACATGGGCAATGACATCATGCACAGAATGTGTATGGTGTTAGATTTCCTTAATCAAAAAATATGGTCACGCCTAGGTGGTCCGGCACCTGAATTTGAAGACAAAAGAAGGGCTTATCATTGTGCACAACTGGTTCCTTATGCAATCGAATCACAAATGAGGAAAGATACTATTATTCCTACATTTACAAAACAGTTTGAAATAACACTGAAATGCAAAAATGAACAGCAGATGAAAGGCTCTGATGCATTTGTATGCCTGAATGAATACATAAAACAGCAAGGCCTGTATTATGAATACATTCCATTGGTAGACATTGATGAAGGATCTGTAAAAATTATGGTAAATAATAAAGGTTGTCAGGATATTCATTTAGTGAATTGGAAATATCCCTGAAAAGTATGTAGATGCCAAGGGTGAGTTGCCAGAACACCTGGACTCTCAGCCCAAAGGAATATTTAAAATTCATTCTGTGTATCCTTATGATTCAAATGATACAGTGTGCTGCCATCAAGAGGATTGCATAATATTTAATTTAAATGAAAACGAAACAAAAAATCAGCCCATTGAAATGGAAGCTGATATGCCAAAATATTTAAAAGTGGCAGCTTTACAAAAAGACACAGCCACACAGTTAGAGGAAAGCGCCGAGATTCCCTTACCAGAAGATTTTCCAGAATTTTCCAAAATGGTAGAAGAGCAGATCTCCTTAGCGGATACGTGTGAAAGCAATGAGGATAGGGACAATCTGAGGGAGATATTTATGGAGTTTAAGGATGTATTTGAAAAAGATGCTTATGATTGTGGTTTAACTGATTTACATGTGGCCACACTACCAGAAGGGTGTAGCAGAAATCTAGTGTTTGTACGCCAGTATAGACTACCGCTGGCATGTTTAGAATCATTGGCAGAGATTATTAAAAATTTGGAATCGCAGGGAATCATCAGGCCCATTCATAGCACATCCAATACACCTATTTTAGGTGTGTTAAAGCCAAATGGTCAATGGCAGCTTTGTGCAGACTTGACAGAGTTAAATAAAAGAGTACCAGTATCTAGATGGCCACTGCCATTCATTGATCAGGGCTAGCTCAGGTACATGGTTCAAAAGTATTTACCACATTAGATCTCACCTCTGGATATTGGTGCGTGTCATTGGCAGAGGAGATACATAATTTATTTTCCTTTACATTTGACAGGACTCAATACGCCTCGCTTAGAGCTCCGTTCGGGTACATCAATAGTGGGAGTGAATTTGGCATGTTTTTGAGAAAGGCCATGCCGGATGCAGCGGAAAGAGGAACAATAGTTTACGTGGACGATGTCCTGATAAAAAATGAAAGCCTGAAAAGCCATTTTGATGAAATAAGACATGTACTTGGCCAATTGCAGAAAGCAGGCGCCAAAGTATCTTTGCAAAAAGCACAATGGTGCAAGAAAAAAGTGAACTTTCTAGGGCATGAAGTGACTGAACATGGGCTAAATCCACAAAAGAAGAAAATAGAGGCCATACAAAGATTAAAATATCCTAAAAATGTGAAAGGAGTAAAACGTTTATTAGGGATGAGAGGCTATAACAGAAAGTTCATTGAAAATTATGCAGAAATCACTCAACCATTGACTAAACTGCTTAAACTGAATACTCCCTGGAAATGGGAAAAAGAGCAGTCTGATGCAGTGGCTAAATTAAAGGAATGTCTTGTAAAGGCACCATGTTTAGCATACCCCATAAAGGACAGGGATTTCTTTATAGAAATAGGTTTTTCTGAACATTGTATGTCAGCAGTGTTCTCACAAAAACACGATTTGAATCACAAAACCATTGCCTATGCAAGTAAGGCATTTTCCCAAGTTGAAATGAAATTTAATGAATGTGAAAAGGCCCTATGAACCACTGTGTGGGCGTTACAACATTTCTGCTCCATTGTTCAGGGAGAAAAGGTGATTTTTGAAACAAATCATCAACCTTTGCAATTTTTAGAGAGTAAAAGAATTAGATCAGGTAATCTAGCGCAGTCCAGAATCACTTCATGGACGCTGGCATTACAAGGTTTTCCCGTAGAAGTGAGATATGGACAAAATAAAAAGAACCCAATTGCTCAAGGGTTAGCTGACTTACATGACTGCGCAGCTGAACAAATACCAAATGAAATGGAAGTGGAAACTAGTTTGCAGGAATTTGAACAATCACCACACAAAGCTTTTGATGAAAAAACATGCAAGGATTTGCCAACTGTATATGTGGATGGTTGTGCTTTTCACATTGAAAATGACAGTAATAAACAATTAGTGGCAGGAATAGGAAATGTCTGGTTGAAATGTGAAGGTGTCCCCAGTATAGGGATGAGGATTGGAGCTAGGAGCAGTCAGGTGGCGGAATTGGCAGCCATTTATAAAGTAATTGCTACTGCAGTTGATAAAAAGTTCAGTGAAATTGTCCTGGTGACTGATTCTGACTATGCACGGAATAGCTTTGTGGAGTATTTGCCTGGTTGGAAAGCAAGAGGCATGGTTAGGCATGGTTACATACAACAAAAAGCCACTTAAACATGGAAAAATGATACAAGCCATAGACAAATTGGCGTCAGAGAATAATTTAACAATATACTGGAGAAAAATTTGTGGGCATTTAAAAACACCAGGAAAGGATAAGGAGGGAAATGATAAGGCAGACCACCTGGCTAAGATTGGGGCTGTGATGGGAGAATTGCTACCTATTTATTATTTAATGGGTGAAATACAAATTGATGCAGTAACATGTTCTAAAGCACCAAAGGAGGTAGATCAACCAGTGGTACAGTGGAGTCATGACATGCCAGTTCAAGATTTGATTGAGGCACAAAAGAATGATCTAATTTTGGGAATCTATTATAATCATTTGATAGATCCTGAACAAAATCCTTTAACAGAAAATGATTGTATGGGAAAAGAAGAGTTGAGGGTGCTATTAAAGAACAAAACACGAATTAGATTACAGGATGGACTCATGATTAGAGAGTCCATAACAGGACAAATACAGTGGGTGGTACCCGTTTCATTCAGAGGGCTAATGCTGCACCATGCACATGATGCCATAACTGCAGGCCATAGAGGTTCACAAAAAACATTAGAAATACTAAAAGATTATGCTTACTGGCCACATATGTCCCAAGATGTGGAATTATATACTAGAGGATGTCTAGTATGCGCCTAATTTAAACCTGCTTCACCAATGCATAGAGCACCATTGATGAAAAGAGGCCTAACTCTCCCATGGTCAGATTTGCAAATAGACTATGTAGGTCCTTTAAAAAGGTCGAGCAGGGGAAACCGTTATATTTTAAGTGTGGTATGTTTGATGTCGAAGTGGATTGAATGCATTCCTGCACCAGATTGTAGTGCGCAAACAGCAGCCACATTGCTGGTGAACCATGTGTTCTGAAGGTTTGGGTTGCCACAAAGAATTGAGTCAGACAGAGGAAGTCATTTCACAAGTACTCTAATGAGTACGGTATGGCAAATACTAGGTGTGAAAAGGAAACTACATATCGCATATCGGGCAGCGTCTTCAGGTACAGTTGAAAGGAGCAATAGGTCTGTTGTGGATATTTTAAAGAAATTTGTGGCAGAAGCAGGTTCCAGCTGGGATTTACGTTTACCGTTGGTTTTGATGGCAATCAGATCAACTCCTGCCAAAGCAACAGGTGTTAGCCCCCATGAGGTCTTGACAGGTAGGAAAATGGTGTTACCACAACACCTACTATACAGAACACATGAGCAGACACTTGTGAGTGCATCCACAGTTCATGAGTACATTGATGAACTGAGGAAGCATTTGCAATACAGAGAATACAGTGTTGGGGATCAGGTGTACAAGTTTCATTTTGGAAAAAGTAAACAGAAAAATTCTAAATTTCTAGCAGCCTGGCAGGGGCCATTTCGAATTATAGATAAGGTCTCTCCTGTAGTTTATAAAATTTTGAAAAATAAAGGTGAAACGGCAATAGAGCAGTTCGTCCATGTAAATCAAATCAAACCATGCCATCCCAGACATGAGATCAGGCAGCTTGAGCATGTAGAAACAGATAAAGTCCCTTGAACACAAAAAGAGAAAATAAATGGGTACAATCAGGAGGCAGTGACAGAGAAGTTAAAAAGTTGATTGTTATAATGGCACATAAACACTGTAATATATGTAAAAATATATAATATAAAATAAGTAAATAAATAAATAAATATATATATATAATGGAAGCTCATGGTTGGTGTGCAGAGAGAAAATGTATTAAATATTGAATGCTGTTTTATATATGCTTGTTTTCTTTTTAACTTGTGTTTAATTTCAGAAGAAAAAAAAACGAAATGTTTTTACCAAGCATGTTTTATTTTTGGCAAAAGGGTGAAGTTAGTATTGTGCTATGTACTTTATTTGTTTCTTTTCTATTTGATTTAGAAAATTAACATTATTTGGTCGGAGGTTCCGGGATCAGAGGCCACGGGAGACGATGCAGTCCTGGAGTCCCCTGGATGAAGACCAAAAGATGCCTGCCTCCAGGTGGAGGTGAAGACAAGATAACCAGAATGCCAAAAAAGATGACTCCTATGGATCCAAGATTGCCAAGATGAAAGTGTACTCGAATGAACCAAATAACATCGCTGGTCGGGACATATCAGAGGCAGAAAAGAGTCCTGACATATGGAGTTCCACGTATTTATTATTTTAATTATTTATTTTAATTTGTTATATTAATTATTTGTTTTAGTTAGTTGTTTTATTTCATTGTTTTTAATTGACTTGTAAAATCGAAACTTAGAGTAATGCCACTTCCACTGAGAAGGCAAATGTAGAACATTTTGTAAACTAATGAACTCAGATGAATACTGTGTTGATTGCAACTTTTTCATTGATTCACATGAATATTCATTTTGTTGGATTGCTATATTGTGAAAAGAAGAAAAAGAACAAGTTGTTTTTAGGAATTGGCTTGGATCGTAGCCAAGTTCTAAAAACAAAAGGAGGGTATGTAAGGATATTTGGCGTGTTACAGCACAGAGTACAGCACTACTGCACAGGTAGCATTTTTTTTTGATGCAGCACCACCACATGGGTGTGGTGCATTGCTATATGTGTTGCCAGAGTAACATGGACATATAAGTAAAGACAGGCTATTCAGTCAAAAACGATTTTTACATATAAGATGCAAATCTATTTTTACAGTTAAAAGCACACATGTGCACATTCAAAATGCACACTATTTTTCACCTGAAATGCCTATGTTGCAAGAGACACATTTGAAAATTAATAACTAACCTTATTAATAACTAACCTGACTAATAAAATTTCATTTAACATAACCCACTAATAAAAATGTGTCTCCACTGCAGAATTAGGCATACTCTGAAAGTGAACTTTTAAACGCACATTCATTTTTTTTTCTCTGCTGCTCTGTCCACATAACTACAGGAAGCAAAGAGCTCGAAGGAACAGGAAATCAGTTTGTTACAATGTTTACTGTAGAAATGAGCCATTGTGTAGTGGGGGAGGAGATGACATGATTGATTCTGATTATAGCAGCGTCATAGCAAGTATCATGCTAGAGGCTGTGATTAGAGTTTTGCTGTGGAAGCTTGAGGAGAGGGGGAGATCAATCGAGATCTTGCAGAGCTGGGAGAAGGACCTGTTTCCTGGCTGAGGCATTCCTGCTGCAAAAGCTGAGAATTCCAGGCAATAGTCCCGGTTTGAGAACGGCAGACGCTTGTTTTCACTGGGGTTAATCTTCAAGGGAGCCAAATTCAGAAAGAGAATAGCCGGAGAAAACTCATGCTGAACAGATAAGGTAATTACAGAAGCTTGTGGGAGCTGTGCGAAAGTGTGCGAAACTGTTCAGTCAGTGTATTCGAGGGAGTCCCAGTCCCTTATCAGCATATTTAATGTTACCAATTGAATATATTCTCGCAGCTCTCTGTTCATTTTATCACAAATAATGTTGTACCATTTCATTTATTTCTGTAAAAAAAGTTAAACTGTGTTTAAAAGAAATTTCTATAATACAAAAATATCTGAAAACAGATATCTAGTGCGTATTATTTCTCTCTTTCATTTTGCATGGGAAAAGGTTTAAACGTGGGTAGATTTTTAAACAGTGCAATTGTCATTTTATAACAGATGTGTGCATGATTATATTCAGAATGGACAGTTGTGAGTGACTGTTTGTAGCATAGCCTGTTGGAGGTACATGAGCCAACGGGACAAGAGACTGGACATAGTTCCATACCATATATAAGGTAGTGGAAATTACCACAAAAATACCACAATAGCCCATGGTGGCACACAACACTAACACTGAAAATGTGGTATCCCTAAAATGTAGGCCTGAGGTCTCTCTAGTGATCAAGAACAATCTAGATAAAAAAACAAGGGATGTTGGATATTGGGGCCACAAATAAACCAACCACTATACCAACCAACCACACAAATTATCGCACACATTATCTAAATAGGTCTGAATTCTGAAATAATGCAATGTGTTATTGTTATGTGTGACCCAATATGAATACAGAGAGTGATTATTGCTAAAGGTATTTTGGCGGTAAGAAAATACCGCAAAGCCCCAAATATCCACAAAATACCCAACAGTGTCCATCAGGGGGAATAGAGATGGCATACCAGAGTATTGGGTTTACCTCTTGAGTTTGGGAGTGAGGTGTTGATAAGCTTTGTCATAAGAGTTGTGATGATGACGTGAGTATTTTGACAACGTTTGAATTTTATGTGTTAGATGACAACTCAAGCTTCAGTAGAGTAATCCAAGAGTCCACATTTTTAAGGAAAGTATTCTTTGCCCATTCCTACAAGGGAGACATTCACTTTTGACTTTCAGAAAAAGATTTACATAAGGTTGGTGTATAACTGTTGAGAAGTGACATGGGTGGTATGCAGTGTTAATAACGAAAAATACATCAAAACAAATATTTTCGGTGAAACCTAAATAACGAAAAAAGTCAACATTTTTAATAAACTTATATGTGGGGGTGGGGTAAAGGATAAAAAAGGGTGGTGGGTATTGGGGGGTTAGTAAAGCACTGCAAATGAGGGGTTTCCCCACTAATAGAATAAAAGAAATCGGTATTTCTTCGGTATTTAAGTGTCACTAAAATTGTGTGTTGTTATTCATTGTGTTGTTTTAAACACATGGAACCGACAGAGACAATGGGAACTTCTGGGATGTTAACCAGATTGTGGTATATCCTAAAATAATCTTTAGTGGAATTATCTACATCCAAGCAATACATAGAAGAAGGCATTCTTAAATCTGATAATGCCACGTGTGTATAAATATATGATTTATTTAGCACAAGCATAGCTAAAAGCAGTCTAGTATTTGAACAAGTGTAGAATACTACACAATAAAAGACAAGGATGGGGCATCAGTCAGGCAGGTGCATACCCATGAAGATGGAGGCGGCACACTCTGCTGTTAGTTGAAAGGTTTTAATGTTCCCATATTCTTTCTGGCACTCTTTCCATACATTTAAGGAGGGGGAGCTTTTTAGTGAGTCATTCATTGGTATCTAAATTAGCAGGTTCTCCCCTCTTGTTTGGGATCTGATGGTGGTGATCCTTAGCAACTTTCAGTAAAGTAAATATCTCTAAGGGTGGTTTGCTAAACCTCGCATTGGCTATTGGGAAAGATTACTTCAGGGTATTTGCTTGTATGATGATTTTTAATGTTTCCAACATAGAATGCTGCACAGGTAGCTGTGCGGAGAGTGAACCTTGTGGCAGAGATAATCATAGGTGGAAAAGCACGCGAGGAAGCAACATACCAGGAAACTGTGAGAACAGATGATGTAGGCAGTGAATGCCTCATGAGTTGCGTTATAGACAAACTGGATGAACTTGGTATCACTACAACACTTTGCATACCATTACTGCGAGGTAGAAAACCTTGCATGTAAAAACAATGTTTTCAAATGACAAAACAAATGGGCTATTTATTAAAATGGATGGTGTGAGGGGTCTGCAGGGTCTCTCCCCGCATTTTAACAAGAAAAAACATTGTTTTACATTCGAGCTTTTAGACTTCACAGTAGAAAATGCATTGTTTTAACGTAGATCCGTGAATCTAAGGTTAATTCTGGCATAAATGTCTCCCTCTTTATTTGGGTTTCATACATTGTTCATCAAAATGTTGAAATCTCCCTGGAAAAAGGGTCCGTAAAGCAGACAGCAGGTGTTGTGAAAGGTAAAAGATGACAGTGGATAATGAGGCAATAATGATTTATTTAGGGTGATTGATGATTGTCCCCTTTATATGACGCAGCCGGTCCAGTGAAACAGTATTATGCACTACCATTGGCCTGCTACACATTTTACTTATGGACAACTCTTATCCCTCCTCATTCTACCTCTCCAACCTCCTTCTGTCCACCCCCTCTCTCCCACCCCTTCTACTCTATGTATCTCCTGCCTCTCCCATTGAATTAGAACTAATTATTTTTAGTGCCAATCCACCTTGCGCTCCGATCGACATGTTTTCTCCTCTTACAGTCAAACACTTAGTCTTATTCACCTGGTGTGCGCTGTGGTGTGGGGTGAAGGGAGGAGAGGATGTCTTGGATTTTTTTGGTACAGTGTGCTGCCAGGGCTGAATAGAGGTCCTGGGAGGGAGTGAAAGAGGAGGAGAATGCTGCAGGACTGGACAGGTCCTTGCAGACTTTGAAATGTTTGTCCGTGTTGTTTGATGCCGCGGAGATGCAGGCTTCAATAAAGACTCTTTTCTTGGAGTAGATGCAGAGTCGATATTGCCTTTGAAGGAGGCTGCAGGCGAGTTTGTCAGATAGTCCATCCGATGAATTCCATTTCCGCTTAGCTGCCCTGCACTTGCGTTTAAGGGCAGCCAGGTCGGAGTCATACCAAGAGTTGCACTTTATGGAAGGCTTCAGTCAGACCTTCATGACAGGGAAAGAATATTAAGAGTGTTGGTGATAGAGAGATTTAGGATAGTGAGGGCTGTGTCAGGGTGGGAGTCAGCTGCAGGAATGGGAGGAGGAGAGTAGGTGGAGGCAAAGACAGCCACTGTCACTTTTTTCATGGGTCTGGTGACCTTGAAGCCAAGTGTCTCTGCCGGGTGAGATGCTGCCAGAGAAGAGGAGAACTTGAGGTGAGTTGATAGAATAGAGTGGTTGGTCCAAGAGAGTGAGGTAGTGATAGGGATAGAGAGTGGGATGTCAGGGGAGAAGAAAGCATTCAATGTGTGGCCCGCAGTGTGAGTGGAGCCAGAGGGTAGAATAGAGAGGGAGAGAGAGTCACATATATTGCGGAAGGTCCTGATAAGTCAGGAGAGTCAAGGTGGATGTTGAGGTCACCCAGCAGGAGGAGTTAAGAGGAGTAGGAGAGTAGAGAATCATGCCAGGAAGTCAACAAAATAGCTAAAGTTGTTCTGTACAAGATCCAGTTGCATTACCTTGCATTCATTGTGAGACCATGCTCACTATCAACTAGGAAGTGAAATGTGTACAGATTATCTTGAGGTAATAGGGAAGATCAATCAATGTGTGTTGCAGAGCCATGGGTGCACTAATATGTACATATTAAGCATACATGCAATTCCCCCATCACCTCATTTCATGGTGATGTACTTTTCAAGAGTCATATGTTGAAATGTATTGAGGGTAGGAAATGGCAGTGAGTGATATATTTTTGGTAGGAGAAAGGACAAGAAACTGAACTTGAACACTTAACCCTCACATGCATTTTGATGTTCACAGCTGTGGAGATAACCATTAACCTTTTTAGATGGTACAATGGCAATTGCCTGTGTTATGAAATTAATGGTTAGTACCAGAGTCACAGGGTGGCTGGTGTGAGGGCTACATCGGCGATGTAGTACGCCTGGGGCCATCCATTGATTAGGTGAATGTGTTGGTTCGTTCTTAAATTATTATTTTACTCTTATTTGAAATCTGCATCACTTTCTTGACCTCACACTTTATTCATTTTTGTTCAAATAATAATGTACAAATTAACCGGAGATGTCAGGAATGACCAATGTCATTATATTAATTGCAACTTACATGAGCAGAAGCATTATGGAAACAGCAGCTATGTACTCTGTAAATGAGTCTCTATAAGGAGCAAGCATTTAAAAATGGTATGCTCTCTCGATGGTTTTACATTAACATTTGCCAACCCCGCACGAAATGTGATGGCCCGAAAACTTTTCAAACTTTTCGGATGGTCATCCGGAAATCAAGGTGTACAAGTTTAGGACCTTGAAAGGGACTGCAAGTTGCAGTCATTGCCCACAAGGCCGTGTAGCATGCCTTGCTTCGCTGCTGGGGAGGGCAAACTGTGCCATTTAGGCATGTTCGCGATTTTTCAATTTCAAGCACTCCTGGGAAATTAAAAAATAATGTATCCTTGTGGTGCTAGGAGGAAAGGAGGCCATGGCGAGCAGTGGGCCTTAGGGGGCATAGGGATGTTTTAGAATGGTGTGAAGGGCTAGTTCACACCCTCAAAGTTGATTCACAAATATTGGGGTAGTTAACACAGCTAACAGACCCTCTAATTAAGGGAAGGAAAGTACTAAAGGGTGTCTGCAACATGTTTCTTTTAAGGACGTTCAATTTCAAATGAACGTATCAATAATACATGTAGAGGGATCTTTCGTTTTTATTATTTTAAGCTCAGTCTGGTGAATGAACTGTCATTCCAGTTCACGACCCAAAGGTGGTGCAGGACAGTGTTCTTGCAAAACCACACCTCCTGACCTTTGTTTTGGCGTAACACTGATATCTGGCAGAGGGAATTTGGTAGTGTATGGCATCTAGAGGGCATTACCATGGATACACTCATATTACCCTCAGGCATCACCTACTTATTCATGGGATGTCATGCATTTGGAATATGGAATCATTGCTTTATTCTAGATGAACTTCTGACTGAAACAATAGTACAGTCAGCTGCCCCAAATAACACAGGGAAGTGGGAGAACAAGGATAATAAGTAAACAGCAGCTTGACCTGGTGATGCCGCTGGTGCAATAATAATGTGATAATGCATGATGAGCATGCTGAGGGCCAGGGCGGGAATATGGCATCTGGTTCTTGCTTCCCGGAATAGACAGGCCATGATGGTATTGGTGCACTCAAGCAAGATGGGATATATAAAATGCAGTAAACCTAGCAACTCCCCATGTCCTGTCATAGTGTTCTAGCATGCAGTAGCTGCTGAAAGTCTTGTTGCATGTCTCTGCATACCCCATCATGGATGGCATGTAGTGTCACAGGAAGAATATGGAGTGCTTAATCATTTCACTGGTCTAAATAAATAGTTTGGTGCCGAATATGCTCTATCACACTGTGGTTCTCTGCGTGATAGTCATGAAGGACCATTATTGGCCATTGTCAGTAACAGAGGGCTGGCCAATTTGTTACTCATTTGTGCAAATACCTGGTGTGCATGGTATTTCCTCACTGTTAGGAAATGGCTGTCTTTTTTGGTGGGTGTGTTTTAGGGCCGTAGCGGATAAACACACAAATAGGTATTTACTTAAGGGGGAGGTTCTCTTGGCAATTTTATCTGCCCAATGGATAGGGCATGTATTTTGGAGCCTATATCGATCAATGAGACACTGTTTTCCAATGCATTTTACCTTTGATTTTCTGACATTTACACATGTGAAACTCACGTGTCAGAAATCGCCATCTTGTGATTATCCAATCCGTTGATCCATTGCCCTCACGGCAGTAAATCAGATCACCCAACCCTCAGGTTTACATTGACATGTCACACCGATATGCTCCACCTCTTCTCATAACGTTGTTGCACAGCATAACCAAAGGTACCATGTCATCAACAACGTCATCACGTTACCTAACACAAAACCCGAAGATCAACACACACACACACACATGCACGCAGAAACACATGCACACAGTAAAAGTGTACTCTCTTTTTGCAAAAAGAAGAAAACAACTTCCCTTTTTCTATAAATACTCAAAATCAGGAATTCATCAAATCGTTATATTTCTTAATTCAATGGTGGGGAGAAAAAAAGGTTGTGTGCACATCAACAAGAAATCATTGATATAAGCATTTCTTCACTGAGTAAACTCTGGCATGTTTCTTCAGCTAAAGGAACCACAATTGTGCATACTCGGTGGGCCGATAGTCCCAGAAGATACTAATCATTGTTCTGTTCGTGTTTTGGCGAAATACCAATTCCAGTTGAAAAACCATTGATGGGCAGATGATTGACATGACATGCGCACATCTTGATGACATAACTATGTAAATCAGAGAAATGGAAATATATTTTAGTAACCATTAGCAAAATAAGTAACACATTTCACTGCATGGCAATAAAAATATACTTCTTCTTTATACATTGTACTTCAACTTAAAAAATTGGCTGTTTTGGGTCAACTTGAATATCAATGGGGCACATCGTTTCTCGTCAAGCATACATTTGCATAAATATTATTGTAATACTGTCAATTTTGCCTACTTGATTTGTAGAGTTTCGATCTTAGCAATGTAAAATGAAGCGTGTCCTTGTTCAATATCTCTTACAGACATTTGATTTGTATCTGTTCAGTTTCTTTCAATTGCATCTTATCTTTTCATTGATGTAACTTGCTCCATTGTATTCTTGCAGTTGTTACTACGAGAGACTCAGGGACAAATTACAGAGTGGCTCTGTATTGTGTGCTCAAATTTCCAAGGTAAAGCTCGGTTTCATTTTTGGCTTTAATGCAGAACAGACAAATATTATGTTCCACTGACAATAGTGAGCTCTACAGGAAAAATATGAACATATGTGTATGCTTCAAAATCACATGATATTTTGCTTCAACGTTACCATAAATATACACATTCTTAATCAAACCAAGTTTAATTATTATTATTTTTTTATTATTATTATTTAATCAAACAAGACTACCTGCTCACATTGGAGTGTTTTGGTCAGCCACTTTTACAATCCAACTATATTATCACTTGTATTCACTATCAATTTAGGTAAAATTGCTAAAAATGAACTTTTTTAAACCTAATTGAAACAGTGTCCTATACTAACAACTAGAATTAAATTAAATGTTTACTGTGATTTGAATAAAACAGTAACAGCTCGCCCCCACCACTTACACTCAGGCATTAGGTGTGGGTCTGGGTTGCCATGCTGGCATCCTCTCTATGGAAAAAGCTAGCATCCAACAGTAGGGGAATGCACTAACGTGCTGACACCTCAGCAGCAACAGATGTACAGTACTGTCTTTCTGCTCTGGCTGTTAGGGAAAGGGGGCAGTGTCCCATGTTATGTTATGTTATATTGCATTTGTATAGTGCCAACTGCCATTTGTATAGTGTATATTGCCAACTGCCATTGGTTTGGCCTCAAAGCGCTGTGCTGATGAACACACTCTGGATGACCGTAGTCCAAGATGTGAGATGTCAAGGAAGGATTTATAAAATGTGTGTTTGAGTTTTTTGCCTGCACGAAGGTAGGTAGGGAATGACTAGGTCCCTGATAGCAGCCCAGAGATATCAGATGAGAGGATGGTTGCCATGACAGATGGTCAGGGGAGTAGGAGAGTCAGGGCACTGAGTATGTGAACAGCTGGTCCGAATTATTTCATGGGACTCATCTGGATTCTATTGTGTGTTAGGGTGGATAAATTCGAGCAGTTTGTATTGCAAATGTACGGAGGTGGGTGGGTCGTGCCCCGGGCAACATACAGCTATGTTCCATTGTGATGGAGTGCCTGACCTTTCAGAGAAGAAATACTGACACTAAGCTAGATATGGATTTGCAGAGCTTACCATAAGGCCTGACTGAGATGACTTCCGCGGGGGGCCATGTGCCTCTTGTTAACTCCTCAAGTGCCACTGCATTCCTGTCAGGGGTGGGTAATAGTTTCACCCAGGAGATGATGTAAGTCTGTGAGGATGCTGAAGAGAATATCCAAGTTTGGAGAGCATTCCTGAAGGCGAGGGGATATTCAAGGCGTGGGTCACTCCCGAGTGACTGCAAGTGTGAATAAGCCATACAGCAGAAAATTCAATTTTGAGACCCACATCTTGAAACCTAAGGGAAGAAGATACAAGTTTGGCAATGCAAGAAAACAAAACTCAAGTGTGAGACCCAGACCCTGAACCCTAGGTGAGAAAAATGCAATTATATTTGTGCAGAACAACACAAATTCAAATGTGAGACACACACGAAGTAGGGAGATTCAGAGGAGCAATCTAGCTGTGGAGGCCAGCCCAGCAATGAAAGTGTGTCAGGCACAAACATTGACTGTTTGGCTTGGCTTTCTTGATGATAGTTCTGAAGGGTGCCAGTAATATGGCTTGTGCTCTGGGTGGTGGGCGGGCAGTATGTGAGCTACAGCATTTGTGCCCTGGCTCTTGGCAGTGTTGGGTCATTTGTGTTCATACATTTGGGGCTTTAGCCTACATATTGTGACTTTACCAACCATATTATTGTTGTATTTGAGGCTAGACTTGGCATATTATAGCACACTATACATTACATACCGTGAAAGACACAATACTTCAGACATACAGAGAGACAGACATAGGCTGTGTGCGCCCGGTTTAGAAGGAGACTGATCTATCGAGTAACAGAGTTAGCAGAAATATGGATAGGTAACCAGACATGTGGATAGAGATAGAGACAGATGCACAGAGAGTGATGGGTAGATAAAGCTGTAGCCATAGAGATATGCATTGAGAAAGAGGTGTACAGACAAATGGATAGAGGGTTGTAGAGTGATGCATACAGGAGATTGAATAAATGTAGATGGATGGATAGCGATCAATGAACTGATTGATTTATGGTAAAAGAGATACATAGTTACATTTGCAGGGAACGATGGATAGAGAGCCATAGAGACATGCAGATGTATAAAGGTGTATAGATAGGCAGTGATGGATATGTAGATTGATATACATAAAGAGATGCATACACTAACATGTATAGAGAGATATGGACAGACGTAGATAAACACATAGATGGGTATGTATATAGATAGATAGATGTATACATAGAGAACTAGGTAGAAATGAGGCATGCATTGAGCATGCTGTTTATAGACATATATGGACAAGCCGCAAAATAAAGAGATATATAAATAAAATTAGAAGCAAATAAATTAAGGAATATAAATATGTGTATCGACATAGTAATTAACGTAAATAGAGAGATTGATAGAGGGCAAAGTATGGATACATGTACATGCAGAGCAACAGATGGAGAGATTCATATACATATGTAAAGATTACTAGAGATGTACACAGAGCCAATAATGGAGCTCAAAGGAACTGTATTACGACATGGAAACACAGGTCACCAAGGACAGACATAGCAAGATGCATACAGTGAGCTATAGGACGCATAGGTAGAGATGGAGGAAAAGAGGTGGGTGGATAAATAGAGATGGATACATATAGATGGAGATCATTATATATGCACAAGAGAAAGCATTTGTTGTCATAGAGGTATTGAAGAAGCATGGCAGAAGAGTCAGTTTATACTGCTTCAATGCCTCAAGTCCTTTGCAATGCTGCTGATAAGATGCAGTCGTAGACTGGTCTCAATTTCAGCAATGTTTCTCTGGTAACTGGTCGACCCAGACAAATGGGCATGCACATTTGCCTAATAAGGATGGCGAAGAGGGTATGCCAAATACATATGGTTATTTGAACCATTGTCAAACCTTGTTGGTAACATTGGCAGTACTGTATTACATTTACTATTGGTCTCTTTAAATCCTCATCAGTTTCTAATGACACCAATTTATCAGTGATGTCAAAGTCCATATATCTTTTGGTTGGTTCTGTTTTTCATTATTTCTGATAGCTTTGTCAATTCTTTTGACGTTCTTGCTCAATGGTGATTTAATTCCATAAGAAATGTCACATAATGTTCAATGGTTCTACGTCCCATCATCGACACTCCTTTTTTCAAAGTCATTTTTGCCTAAATAATTACTTTAAAAAAACTCAGTGATTTCTATTTTTTATTTTTGAGGGACCCCTCACTCCCCCTTCCCCATTCTCTTACCCCTACCCCAAGCTCCTACCCACCCATTTTACCCCTTTACACCACCCCTCCTACATATTTGGATGAGTTTTTTAAAGTAATTTTTGGGGCAAACGCGATACCATGATCAATATGACCTCAATCCATGTTACTTTAGGATTCTTATAGGAAACTTTTTGTATATCTGTTTATGCACACACACACACACACACGCACGCATGCACGCACGCACGCACGCACACACGCACACACACACACACACACACACACACACACACCCCGCCCCCCCTACCTTCATTTAAAATACCAATACGTATCATAGGTCGATCTTGATTCATCTTTATTAAGCAGGTGCTTTGTCTACTCTACTCACAGTTACCTCTGCTTCCACGAAATGCAATCCACTTTACAATCCTGTGCATGTTTGTTGCAGGATAAAACACAATGGGCCTGATTCACAGAACATTTTCCTATGGGATTGCGCCATTCTAAAACACTTCTGTCAATCAGGCCCACATAGCCTCTGCCTTTTTTCTCTGCAGTGTCCAAGGACAGACCCAGACCCACAGTTTCTAGCAACCACTCAAATAATCATTCTTGTCCTGTCAGTCCTTGTCCTGTCTGCAATATACTTTGTAATGTGAACCTGGTGTAGAGTTTCTTATTCACTGTAGTTTTATGGAGGTTAGGGATGCTGGAGCATTGTGCTACCCCACCCCCCTGACTCCCCAGGCCAAATGTTTAATGTTATCCATTGTGCATGAAAGTCACATCTTTCACCTGTGTGACTCTTATGATTCTAATGTGGCAGTTATGCCTTTGTCATGTATGTGCCTGTTCTCGATGTCCACTTCAGAAAATAAAGTATTACAATTTAAATAAGTTAAATAAGACCCAAATTAATGTTGCATTTAAATGATAAAACCATAAATATTGCAGTCACAAAATATTTTCCATTTTCATGTATTTATTGAAGTTTAAAAAATAAGATGTAAGACAAAACATATTCAAAAATGTCATAAAATACACATTTAATAAGGAAAATAAACTCACATTTATTTAACGGGAATTTAAAAAAAATACAAAATAAGTACTGTTTTAAAAACATACATTTTATATGGTTACAGTTGCTGGAAAATAATTACATTTTTATAGGAAGAATATTTAAAGACCACACCATTTGAAACTTGAAGTCAACTTTACAACACCTTTTGGGGTGGGACCAAGCCTGATTTGCATATGGTCGTTCCCTTTTGCAATGGCTTGGCAGGGGAAAAACGATGGTCTACAAGGTTGCCCAGAGCAATGCCAGAGGTTAGGATTTATTTGAAAACTTCCAGCCGTCACCTCTTTTGTTTTGCTTTGTCATCCCAAGTGGGACAGGTATGCCCAGACGTAGGTCCCGTGCCTGCTGGGCCTTGAGAGCCAAGCTACTCCTCACTGATAAGGCCCAACAAGGCTGAAACATGTCTGAGGAGACATGTGGTCTCATGCAGAAGGGATGTGACTGAGCAGGTTGGGATGGACTGCCCCTTTTGGGGTGGTTCCAAGCCTGATTTGCATATGGTCTTTCATCTTTTGTAATGTCTTGGCAGGCGAAGAAAGATGGTCTCGAGGGCAGAGCAATGCAATGTTACGATTTATTCTAAACCTTCTAACCATCCCCTCTTTTGTTTAACTTTACAATTTCAACTTCAGAGGATGAAACACATTAGCAATGTTCTGTGTCATCAACTGACCCGTGGAAACATAATCTGTTGTCAGTCCATGTGTTTGCATGGCCAGCGCAGTAAATGTCACCTTTCACAAAGTGAAATTCCATCTGCTCTAATATTGGCTTAGACACACATTGTTTTTTTTTTCTTTTTTAAAGGCCATGATGTAACAAATCATGCCAAAAGCAGCTCCTGTCCTTGGTTGTTCCCTAACAACATTCTCATTGTGAGAAAATATAGCCAGACTTGTTTTAGCCTCCATACCGTCTATGCTGAAATGCAATCCTTATACATTTTATCAACACAGTCTTTTGTAGGGCTATGTCAGGAGGGGAGCCTTGCACCAACCACCTTTTCTTAAATTCATGCTCTTCATTCCAAGGTCCATGTGTGCACTAGTGAAAATGCTTGTTATCCTCCCATGAGTTTATGTTGGAACTATGATGCAGCATTGAACACCACTATTCAACTGGAATCTGGACTGAACCCTCACAAGTATTTGAGCACCACCAAAGATGGTTGTAGCTGGACTGTGACCATTTCAAATTTCTTCTGACCCCTTTTTCCACCAGCAGCTGTGAGTTTGTTGGATATTGATTTTGCGACATGCCATACATCAAATTGATGCTTTATGTGTGGGAACTGCTCTTGCATAACCTTTGCTACTCCAACGTGCCTGTCAGTGGCTATCAATTCTATTTGAAATCCCCTTGACTGTAGCAGTTCAATGGATTAATGAAACAATATTTCACCATGGCAACAGAGGATGTACATTCTGATGCTTGCACCACAAAAGAACTTTCTATTTTTTGTGTGTCCATGTCCTGGAAGTGGTAAGTGCAGTACTTGCCAAAAAATCCAGGACTGTTGCACTGTCCATCACCAGTAAGCCTAACCCTTTCACATGGGAGTGTATTGGCTATCTATATTTGTTCGAGATTCCAGGCCTGACTAATAGCCGGGAACCAGGAATGTCTCTCATATTTGTAGTATGATGTTTTAGCAAGGAACTCCAGTCCCACAAATGTACAGAAACGTAATATCTTACTAAAGGTTGAACCACTGAACAACAGAGCAGAAGAACAAATTAAAATCCCAGGTGGTACTTTTCTAAGAATGGGTTGTGCGGACCACAAAAAAGTATAATGGTCCTGAACACAGATCCCGTTGATCTTCAGGTGTGTGCCTTTGACTATTCAAGTATACTTTGCTAATGGATCCCCACAAATACTCCTACATATCCTATAGTCACATGTAATAATTTGTATAATCTGTAGCAGGCAGCTGTCAAATACAATGTATTTTGGCTCCCTCCATGGTCAACTGTCCTGCAGTATAGAGGTTTGAGATTCTATGGTGGTGAAAGTCCTCTGCACTACCTCTTGTGAAGTTGGGGTCATGCACATAGTCATTGATTAATTCCAAAGATGCCCCTATGATTTAAATCTTTGATATTTCTGGATTTTCATAATTTATTGAGGAAAACAGGGAACATTATGTCTTTCTTTGACATACATTTTTCGAAGGCGTGTATTGGGTCAGAGGATTGGGAAGTAATGATGAAGAATCTTCTGTGTTGTCGGTCACTTTCAGAGGAGGTTGTGGGCTGTAACAATGATCCATTATTACTTTCCATGGCTCGCTGGTGATATTAATTTCAAATTCCAACCAGTGCACAACTGGAATCCTGATTCTGATCCAAGGGACAAGCATTTGAAATCTCAAACATTAGTTGCTCCCAAGTGAGATCGGTTTGGCAAGCAACATCCTTTGTTAGTTCTATAGTCTAGTATTCCTGCTCATCTTCTTCCTACGGCTATAATACATTAAAAAACAAGCATTATTTGTTTCACACTTAAAGAACATAGGAATATCAACAGTACAAGCTAATCCCAATGAAATAAATTCCAAATCACCACGTTGCAACAAATGTAAAAGCCTGGATTGTTTTCAGAGTGTGTATTGATACTGTCAAAGTTGATGTGCCTAGTTCATCCCCCAACTGTAACACAACATTCACAAAACTTTGTAAACAACCGTAAATCTCTTCCGTGGCAAGAAACATAGGTACAATTACAACAAGTACACTATTTCACTTTGAAAAACAACTTACACACAAGGAATGGAACAAGTAGGGGCTGATTCACAGAGAGTGTCCCTATGGAATTGCGCCATTATAAAATGCTTCTGTGAATCAGGCCCTAAAAGTCCAATTGATGATAAATGATGACTATCAGTATTATTTGTACCTGTGGTCCATGTGTATCTTCCATCACGACCGCTTCACTAGTTGACTCCTTGTACATAAGAGCACATGCAATAAACATTGGATACTAATTAGACATGTAATGTTAGTGTCTTTGGTAACAAAGATTATGGGCCTCATTACAACTCAGGCGTTACAACTCAGGCGAAGGCACTTACATTTACGGATCAGTGGATAAGATTATCACAAGATGGCGGTTTCAGACCTGTGAGTTTCGCATGTGTAAATGTCAGACAATCTAAGGTACGATGCATTGGAAAAACAATTCTGATCAATCGCAACAAATGCTCAAAAATGCAAAACCTATCCATTGGGCCAATAAAATTCCCAGAGAAAACTTCCCCTTTGAACTCTTACCTTTTGCTGATTGTAATTTCTGGGATTTTGCAAAGCGCCCAATTATTTGCACAAAATGTGTATTGTCTGCATACATGACATGCATTTAATAGATCCTAACATGCATTGTTCTTCTGTAGTTGCTTGGTTCAGCATGCGCAAACCAAGATTGCTTATCATGGTGACTTGTAGGCCTACCTTAATTAGTTATATGTGCCCATTTATTAAAATTCTGTTGTGGATTGACGCTATGAGTTATTAATTATGAGCCTGTATCTTATTAAGCGCCGGTCAACAAAATGGGAATGCCTGATTCTGACAACTGGTCCTTCAGGCTGGAATAAGAGAAACAATATACAATGGACCAGTGGAAGAGAGGGGTGATCTCTCATTATTCTGTGTAGTCTTTTTATAAATACCAACCAACAATTCTTGTCACTTGTTCAATGGATTCAATTTAATTATATCTAACATATTTTAAAATACATAAAAATATATTTTTACATTTGTTACCAATATTCTGTATTGATTTCAGGGTTGGTTATAGGACACCAAAGCTCACTTTTCCAAACTGCTACCATTCATTCACTTTCATTCTCCGTTACATTCATACTCTCTATCTCATCTCTCTCTAACCCTTGCTGGTTAGATGCCGCTATTTCACTATGGTAATTCCTTGGTGGGTTTAGATCTATTGCTCAATCAACCCATCTGTGTGGATTTTGATCCCACAGAGTTTAAATGTCTACACGTGTTTCGTTTGTCTCTGGACCCCTATTCTGGCCCCTTCATGCAGCAACCTTCTTCAGGACGAAAAGAACAGCAACCCATCTATGTCCTGTATCTTTTGGTAGAGTAAGCCATGGTCCCTAAAAGACAATTAAAAGACAATCTCAGTGTCTATGTCATCCCTCTCATCATTTCATATTACAAGTAATGTATGTGTACTGACTCCTAAGCAGTCATTATCTGACTCACTCCCACTTTTTATTTGGTGAAGGATGTAAGGATTAATCCACATTTCTACGTAGGTACTCAATGTCCCAAAATGGTCCGACCTGTAGAGTCAAGTTACCGATATTATATTTATTAACACAGCATCTTGATCGAAAATGTCACCTATTACTGGTGGAATTTGTATTATTTGTGTATATTTACTCACATCAATATCTACAGTGATTCATGCTCAATTTGCAGCATCTGTTGTTTTTGTTAAGTAAAATTCCCACTGGAAGTTTACTTTTATCTTCACTGGTAATCAGTGCTTTCAGTGGGCCGGGGCCTGCCCGGGCCAGGCCCCGGCAGTCTCCAAAAAGTGGGGGTGATCCAGGGCCCTGCCGGGGTCCCCCAGTCCAACCACGTCATGGCAGGACGCATTATCCCGCCACGGCCGCAGCTGCGACGGGAGATGCGCCTGCCACTTTAACGTCAGGCAAGCTGACAGAAGTGCCAGCCAGTCACATCGTTGCTATGACTGGCTGGCACTTCTGTCAGTCACTGTAACTTCCTATGATGACCCCTTATCTGAGGTGCCATCATAGGAAGTTAGAGTCCCTTTGTTTGCCCTCGCCAGGTCACTGACCCTCAGCAAACCCACGGGCTCCGTGATCTAATCTGCAGATCACGGAGCCCGCAGGTTCGCAGAGGGTGAAAGACGACTCAGGGTCTGTGATCTCTGCTCTGAGCAGAGATCACTGAGCCCGAGGTGCCTTTCTCCTTTGGCAAGGCTTTATAAAAGATGCCTTGAACTGTGTACGTTTAAGCCATTTTTTATAAACGTAGAAATATTCCTATGTTTATAACAGATGGCTTGAATCGTACACAATTCAAGGCATCTTTTATAAAGCTTTGTCGATGGACAAAGCCACCTTGGGTTTTGTCCGTCCTCAACGCTTTATAAAAGATGCCTACGTTTCAAGCCATCTTTTATAAACATAGACATATGTTACAAATGTCTATGTTTATAAAAGGCAGCTTGAAAAGTACACAAACCATAGTAAGGTAAGGACACAAGTGTGAGTACCTTACTATGGTTTGTGCACTTTCAAGACACCTTTTATAAACATAGAAATATGTAACATTGCTATGTATATAAAAGAAGGCTTGAAAAATACACAAACCATAGTAGTATGCAAACAAATATATAAATGCTCAAATACATTTATGTATTTGTTTGCGCACCTTACTATGATTTGTGCACTTTTAGGCAATGCCCACAATGGAAGCCACACCCGCAAATGAGGGCCCCCCCTTCAATTTCTTACCCCACTTAAAGCACTGCAGGTAAGTATCTTTTTCCGATCCTAGCTATATCGCATCAGAGCCCCTATGGAGAGATCCAGTAGAGTCAGGTAAGTGATTGAATGTTCCTGTATTTAATGTCCTCTTTACTCATTCTATATGATTTCTTTATGCTTAATTCGAGTGGTATCAATACCCGTGCAATAAATCTCACTCATTACGTATCTCGCCAGGCAAAAAGCCCCTTTTTTCTCATGCAGGATCTATTTTAAACGTATTTGCAAAAATTCCAAAAGGTTGTGAGGCAATTACAACATGGATTTCCAGCTAACATTTTTCTTTTAAATTTCAGCAATTGTATATTTTGTCTTTTGCGCATCGAGCTATTTCATTTATAGTTTAAGTTATACTGGGCTCCACCTCTACAGTTTGCTTTACATTGCATGTTTAATTCTGATTGGTTATTAGACCTTACTGCTCCGCTTGACTGGAGCGTGTATCCCTATCTATACATGTAGAAAGATATTAGGGATTACCTTAAATTGCCTTGTCTCCGTTGTTGATGCTCATTTCTTGTTTCCCAATCAAATCATTCCGTTTGGCGCCCACGCTCCAGGGTTGACGTATTCATTAGTCCAACTATGAACATAGAGAGGGGACTATCCTACCCTATATTTGGGAGGGTTTTGACTGCCGCGTAGACAAATTAATGCATCGCCTATGTGATAGGCTTAGTCTATTTGTGGCCACAACTATGGTCATAAAGCGAGGACTACGTTTATTCTCTCTAGCCTCATATGTTCTTTCCATATCATTCTCCATTCCAAATATTACCATCAACGCACTGTAATTTGTTTGTTACCCGCAGTGTGGATATGGAAAACGGGGTACATTCCTTCAGTCTTCCAACTTTATTGCGCAACCTGCAATTGGATATGCGTAATATAGTTGCACACACACGTCCTGTCTCAATTTAATATCTTTCACTGATGAGTCTTTAGAAATGCCCATCTACGTTTGATGTGTGTGGTTACTCACCTGGTGGTTCTTCTGAACTTCATGATAACTGATATCACTGCTATTCACATACATGTAATCAGATTCTTCCACTCCGGTAGCTACCATGCCCACACTGTATGTGTTAGATCCTGCTACCAACGATGGTCGCTGTGGCATCGCAACAGATATTGTAATTTGCTGCTATTTGCTTCCCCTAAAATGGTGGTGGAATCCTCCTGTTGTTCTGTAACAGGAGGTGCAGTCTTTCCACGTACGTTCCCGATGCTGGAGAGATGTCACATGACAGCATATAGCAGTCGCGTAGCAGCAACTCAACGAACACGTCGCTACTCCTCAGATAGACGCTCTGTAAGTTTACGATTCCTAGGGAAATTCTCCTTCTGTTGAACCTACCTGCTAACCTCTTCTTTCTTGATTTAGAACGGATGAACACTTCTCATCACTCTCTAAACTTCACCCTGAATCGAATAACGGACCTTTCGCTAACTTCCGCTCCTACTCAATCCGAGAGTCGCCCCTTGCCGATCTCGGACGAGTCTCTCCCCGGCAGTCACAGAAACATTGCTTCCCTAAACCTCTCGCCTTCTCTAGGTAGGAATTTCATAGTTCATTACATTAGTTGCCTGAAGTCTATTTCCCGTATTAATCTGTCTTGCTTTCTGGCAGTACGTGGGTCCGTCCAGTCGCCAGCCGCTGTTCAGGCAGATCATTTCCATACCTCAACCCCTTTCAAGTCTCTCCAGCAGGTGACATTTCGACTTTTCCTTTTCTTGAATCTGACCCCATATAGGACCTTATTGTCCTCTTCTTACCAGAGTCCTTTCTCTTCCATACATGGGGGACTTCCTCGTGTTCCTAGAGCCTGCTCACACTCAAACTAATGCTGAACCATTCCACATCCTTTTATGTATGGGGTTCCTAACGTAGACTCTTTCTATCTGTCTATCTTTCAATTGTTTAACCTTTTCTTTCTTATCACTTACCTTTTAGTGGGAGGTGCAGCCTGTCAACAATCCTCCAATTCACCTGGAAGATAGTGTTCGACTTCATATCGATTTCGACTCCAAGATCTGAAGATCATCCTACCTCCGAAGCACTATTCCTGTTCCAGTGGAGGGTTTTCTGCCCCAGAGGGTTTCCCTGGGAGTGCTCCCCCCTCTTCTTCTGTTTTCTAAGGAAGTAGGGTTGTAGCATTTTCAGGGGAACTCTCACTGTCCTCATTTTCAAGGTCATCAAATCAGGTTAGTGAGTGTCAGACTTTCTTTTGGTTTCACTATCTATCTAACGTTTACGAATTACAGAAACCTAATAGTATGTGCAATTCGCTCATTACCTCCGACGGAGATGCAGGAAGGGGAGTACATTCCTTGAAACTCAGTCTTAATTGTGCAACCCATACTTCGTCAGACACATACATCCTGTCCCGGATAACTTGCCAAAACTTTCACCGGCTAACTTCTTAAGGTTGATTATAGTTGTTAGATGTGTGTAATTGCCCTCCCGGTGAGTCTGAAAATGCTGGTTATCACTAATGTCACGGCTATTCACTTCTGGGTGATCAAGTTGTTCCACTCCACAGAAACATTTAGTCCTCGTTTCACTGTGTTTAATGTGGAAATCCATTTTTGTTCAATCCTATGGAGGATAGATGCAATATCTCCTCCCGTGTCAGTACTTTTACTTGTTGTAAAACAAACCACCTTATTTCCGTATCTAGGTGCTCTGATTTCGTAAAGTGATCCATCAGAGGATTGTCCAGAACTTTATTCCTCATGCAAGATCTATGCTCTCCTATGCGTTGTTGCACTTCTCTCGTTTTTTTGCCTACATAAAGTAGCTCACATGGGCTTTATTATATAGACCAGGTTTTTTGATTTGTAGTATGTGTGAGTTAGTCATTTCCATTTGATTTTCCCGTAGTTAAAATCTGTTCTTTTCTCTGTGAGGGGACATGCCACACATCCCCCACATTTGTGGTGTCCCACAATGGGGGGCAGACCCCACTGGTTCAGAATGGTCTGTTCATTATTGATCTCTTCATAGGTGTGTGCCAGTCTTTGTTGTAGGTTCTGATTTATTTTGAAAGCAAATAGTGGTTTTTGTGCTAGACTCCCCGGCTGTTTAATAAGGTCACAGTTCTGATTGATGATTTTCTTTATATCATTGCTTATCGGGTTATACACACACTATTCTTTCTTTCTTTTTCTTTTGTCTGGGTTTCAGGCATTCCTCTCTGTGAGTGTTAGGCGCTCTCTTTAAGTTTTTATTTACCAATTTACGGGGATACCCCCTCTCAGCCAATCTGTTTCTTAGTTGTCTTGCATGTTCTACAAAATCTTCTTTAGTTGTACAATTCCTGCGAATCTGCAGCAACTGTCCGTAAGGCAGGTTTTCTCTCAAACCCACGGAATGGAAACTCGTGAAGTGCAGTAGCGTGTTTTTATCTGTTGGCATCCTGAAAAGATTAGTGATTCACTTATTTCCGGATATCTTGATCTTCAGATACAAGAAACTCATGTCTTTCATGTTCCATTCTGATGTGAATCTAATATTCGGATTACATTGGTTGACCCAATCTAGAAAGGCATTTAGGGAGTTGAGATCTCCTTTCCATATTAGAAAAATGTTATCTATATATCTATACCAGGTGATGAGACACCGGTATAGATCTGGTATATTTATCCTCGAAATCCGCTAGGAACAAACTTGCCACGTTTGGAGCAAACATTGCCCCCTATGCTCACTCCTCGTTTCTACTTGTAAAGTTGGGTTTTGAACAGAAAAAAAGTTTTCTGTCATTGACAGACGTGCACATTCCAGAATAAAACCTGTTCTTGGACAATATGAAGTGGGTCTGGTATCAAGGAAATTTCCCAATACTTCCAAACAAGGCATCTGGGGAATCAAGGTATATAATGACTCCATTGGCTCCCGTTGATGAAACACGTTGAGTTTAAATCACTCTGTGTCATTCATCGTGCCATAGATGGACAGGGAGTAGAATATCTCTGGGCTAAATTTCAACTTTATGTTCCAACCGGGTCCTTTTCTGACAGCATGGATATCTTCATGTGGTCTATAAAAATTGGGTCAACCCCTTCTTTTTTTGTTCATGGGGGGCCTTTATCACAAAACATGAAGTACTTTTAGTAAAACAAAAATGAAAGTTATCCGCTACCCCTCCCTCTCTTGTGCAGACCAAGTAGCCAAATCTGGAAATTAGGCAGTTACAACGCAAATGCTGCACAAAACCTGTACTTTAAATCCTTCATAAATTCAATGTTTTCTAAAAACATATATCACATACACTCATTACTTTAACAGACATCAAAAACAGATAACCACTACCTACAATGGTGTACAGAATTAATTCATGAATAGTTCATTCATAAAAATCAGATTTGAACATAATTTAAAGGATAGGCTTACACATGATTTGTTCCTTATCATCAGTGCAAATTCAATATCGTAAAAGGGGGGTTAGTGCAAAAAGTGCTCTATATACTGCATAACAGACTTGTTTGGAAACATTCTCTATTTTTGCAAATGCTTCCGTACACACAGATATATAGATCGCAGGCTAGCCCTTCATATTTTTTCTTTGGTCTGGCAAATAATAAATACAGAAATGCAATTAGTGGGTGAGGCTATCTGGGTTAATGTTCTTTACCAGAATAACTTTCCATCTTGAACTACTGACCTTGGCTTGTTTCACATTCGGAGATGGTGATTTATTTCTTATTCTAGAGTACTGGTTCTAGCTTCATAATCAAGCTTACTTCATTTGCAGTTAGGCATGTGGATTAACTGGCCCACCTACAACAATAATATGTTGTTAGTTTATAACCCTTTAAATTTAAAACCCTTTGCACTGTCCACAAGGCTCTCTGGGGCCTGGGTCCAAAATACCTTCAACTATCCCTGCGTAAATACCTCCCCTCTCGAGCCCTTCGCTCCTCTACCTCTAACTCCCTTAGGGTCAGTCGTTTTTCAAAGAAACGAGCTGGAGGTAGATCTCTGTCTTCGGCCGGGGCCTCCCTTTGGAACTGCCTCCCTGTCATCTTGAAACTTGAGGAGAACCATCTACGGTTCCGGAAGCTCCTCAACACCTTCCTCTTCGCTTCTGCCTTCGCCCCGCTTCTCCCCTGCTGATCTGCCTTTTTCCTTCGGCACTCTGCACCTGGCCACCTTCTGCCCTTCGGGCCCAGGTACCTGCTCACCCTGCCATCCTCCTGCACTGCCTCCGGGCCACCACTTGCACTGGGGCCTGTGTCTGTACCCATACAGTTCCCCACCCACTCTTCTTCTGCACTTATCAGATACTCCCTATCTGATAACCTAGCATCTTTGCCTCTTACAGGCTGCACTACCACTGCTAACACTCTATTAAATTATTTATGTACCCACCATTTATTTTGTTTCTCTCCTATGCTCTGCACTTTCCCCCTTTTTCCCTTCCCCATGGTCGCACTCTGAAACACCTGTGTAATAGAGCAATATAAATAAAATATATCATAATCCTGCATATGTGTTTTGATTTCACATTTATTTCTTAAGACATTGGGCCTCATTACACGGTAGGGGGTAAGGGTTTACCGGTACCGGTATTTTACCGGTACCGGTAAATCCTTACCGCCTTACTACGAGGTCCCTTTGCGGGTTGGAGAATTTAACACCTGCTTTTTGCAGGTGTTAAAAACCAACCCGCAAAGGGACCAGGGAGCTAATTACGGTACCGCAATTTGCGGTGCCGTAATTAGGACCTTCCCCATTCCCATTATGCCCTATGGGGCAAAAATGGGAATGGGGAAGGGTAATGGGGGAAGGGGGAATTACCACCCCACCAACCTTGGAATAGGGCGGTAGCGTGCTCCGCTGCGAGCACGTTTCCCCACACTCCAGCTGGATGCCTCATCAGCTGTTCTTTCCTTCGGAACAACCGTGTGTTCCGAGGAAATCCTTGCCGCCTGGAGGAGCCACAAAATGGATGCCATTGCCATGGAGACATCGACACCAATAACTGCTGCCGAGCAGTTCACCGCCGCAGGCCCAGGCTCCCATTTGCTGTGTCTGCCTGCCCGCCCCTCCCCTCCTGCTTTAAATGGAGGGGGAGAGGGCCGAGAGGCGAAGCCGACGAGAGAAGGCCAGGAGAAAAGGCCTCCTGTGCTCTTTGCAGCTCCGCTGCGAGCACGTTTCCCCACACTCCAGCTGGATGCCTCATCAGCTGTTCTTTCCTTCGGAACAACCGTGTGTTCCGAGGAAATCCTTGCCGCCTGGAGGAGCCACAAAATGTATGCCGTTGCCATGGAGACATCGACACCAATAACTGCTGCCGAGCAGTTCACAGCTGCAGGCCCAGGCTCCCATTTGCTGTGTCCGCCTGCCCGCCCCTCCCCTCCTGCTTTAAATGGAGGGGGAGAGGGCCGAGAGGCAAAGCCGACGAGAGAAGGCCAGGAGAAAAGACCTCCTGTGCTCTTTGCAGCTCCGCTGCGAGCACGTTTCCCCACACTCCAGCTGGATGCCTCATCAGCTGTTCTTTCCTTCGGAACAACCGTGTGTTCCGAGGAAATCCTTGCCGCCTGGAGGAGCCACAAAATGGATGCCGTTGCCATGGAGACATAGACACCAATAACTGCTGCCGAGCAGTTCACCGCCGCAGGCCCAGGCTCCCATTTGCTGTGTCCGCCTGCCCGCCCCTCCCCTCCTGCTTTAAATGGAGGGGGAGAGGGCCGAGAGGCGAAGCCGACGAGAGAAGGCCAGGAGAAAAGGCCTCCTGTGCTCTTTGCAGCTCTTCGCTGCTCGTCTGCCGTTTGCCCGAAACCTACGTCGCACCCAGAAGGTAAGAAGCTCTACCCTTGCAAGCTTCTCTCCAACCCCTGCACCATCTCAAGGCGCTCCAGGTTGCGCGCCCGTACTTTGAAAACTGCCTTCAGTTCACAGCCCATTCCCACGAGTAGTCGTAATACGCGACTATGCTCACGCACTGTACAACCCTCCTCACTCGCTGATAAGGCCAGTGACCCCCGCAAAACCTCAAAGCCTGCATCCACCTTAAGTACTACCAACACAGCCACCATTAAAGTACTTAACTTCTCGTATAATTATACCGCCTCCATAACCAATGTGATTACAAATGTGTCCAACACCGCTGTAAATGTGACCCCCAATGTAAAATCTGTGATTTGCAATTCTTCTACCACCATTTTGAACGCTAGTGTGCCAAATGCTATACCACATGTGTCCACCACCTCTGAAAATGTGACCCCCAATGTAAAATCTGTGATTTGCAATTCTTCTACCACCATTTTGAATGCTAGTGTGCCAAATGCTATACCACATGTGTCCACCACCTCTGAAAATGTGACCCCCAATGTAAAATCTGTGATTTGCAATTCTTCTACCACCATTTTGAATGCTAGTGTGCCAAATGCTATACCACATATGTCCACCACCTCTGAAAATGTGACCCCCAATGTAAAATCTGTGATTTGCAATTCTTCTACCACCATTTTGAATGCTAGTGTGCCAAATGCTATACCACATGTGTCCACCACCTCTGAAAATGTGACCCTCAAAGGAAAATCTGGATTGTGCATCCCCCCTAACACCCAGAGCTCAACCCCCCCCCCTCCACCAAACCCTCTCTCATCATGAACCCCCTCTCAGGCACTACTGAACCCAACATGAAATGCGCCATGATTAATGCTAGGTCCATCAATGCCCACGCCCTAGACATACACGACCTCCTAACCTCCCACAACCTAGATCTACTCATGATCTCAGAAACATGGCTACATGAGGCCTCCGGCCCGGCTCTATCCCTCGCCCTACCCCCTGGCTATTCCATAACCAGACAAGACCGCCTCTCCAAAGGTGGAGGTGTAGCAATTATTGCCAGAGACTCGCTCTCTATCAGAAAGATAGAGAAATCCTTGACCAACAACAACAGCGACTACCTCCAAGTTAAAATAACCCTCTCTCCCCATTGCACCATTACTGTACACACCATTTACCGCCCTCCAGGCCCAACAGGAGACTTCAAGCCTCTCTCATCCACCTTCTCTCTGACAACCTCAAAAAACAGTCCAAAGCCATTTTCCTCGGGGACGTCAATCTAGGGCTCTGGGATAGTAAGGACGTAGCAGCCAAATCCCTTGACTCTGCCCTCAATGCTCTAGGCTACAAGAACACCATCCTTAGCCCTACTCACACTCAGGGCAGAACGCTTGACTGGATAGCACAGCATAACTGCCCACTCATCATTACAGGTAACAGCACACCCCGTGGTCTGACCACCACATCATCACCTTTAGCATCCTCACCACTAGCTCCCCTGCTGCCCCCTTGCCTCAACCGCTCCCACCTTGCCTCGCCAGAAGCTCCCGCCAGCTCACTAAGGAAAGGCTACTGCCCTTCCTCCAAGGCCCAGCCTTCAGACCACCTTTTTCATCAGACCCAGAAACACTCGCAACAACCTATGATACCGCCATCAAAGCATCTATCAACTCCATTGCCCCTCTCAAACCACGCAAATCCAAACCCACTACCCATTCCAACTCTTGGTTCACCACTGAGCTCCTCACACTCCGCAACGAGAAAAAAGCTGCACTCACACAGTGGCAAACGTCCCACTCTGAAAAAGACAAGATGATCTTTAAAACCCTATCCACCAAATATAAAAAGGCAATCACCCAAGCAAAGGCCAAATCCTTTGAATCCAGAATCTCGGAAGCCCAATCTAGCACAAAAGAAATCTTCGCCATTTTCAGAGAGCTCGAGACACCCACTCCCGCCCCTCAGAATTTCACCAAAGACAAAGACTGGTGTGACAAAATACAAACGGCCATGCAAACCAAATTAAGCCTCCTCAAAAGCAAAATACTAGCCACTAAACAAGCCCTACCCAGTAGGCATATCCCTATCCCATCACCCGCCCCGAATCCCCCCCTACCCTTCTCCTTCAAACCCATCCAAGAAAAAGACATCATCAACATTATGAGGAACATCAAGCCCTCTAACTGCAAAGGTGATGCATGCCCAGCCTCCATTATCAAAAACTGCACGGAAGCGCTAGCGCCCTTCCTAACAGCCTTTGTTAATGCCTCCTTTACCACAGGGAAAGTCCCCGCCTCCCTCAAGGAAGCTTGGGTCCGCCCTCTCTTGAAAAAACCAACTCTCGTTCCCACCTCCCCCAACAACTACAGACCTATCACCACTGTCCCATTCCTCCTCAAAATATTGGACAAAGCAGCCTACTTGCAGGTCCAGCACTTCATTGAAGAGAACAAACTTCTTGGACTCCGCCAATCTGGCTTCCGCCCTAGACACGGGACCGAAACCGCCCTACTTGACTTGAAAAACCAAATGGACGATGCTAGAGACATGGGTAAACCAGCACTTCTCCTACTCCTTGACCTATCCGCGGCATTCGACCTCGTGGATCATGGCGTCCTATGCCACCACCTTTCCTCCACCGCCAAATTCTCCCCAGAGGCCACAGCTTGGATCACCTCCTTCTTACAAGACAGAACCATGCAAGTATTCTCTGACCTAGCTGCCGCATCACCAACTACTATACTTTGTGGTGTACCCCAAGGCTCCTGTCTCTCCCCCACCCTGTACAACATCTTCACAAGACCCCTCTTCCTCATCCTCGACGCTATGGGCATCTCATACACCAACTACGCCGACGACACCCAGATCCTCCTCACTCTCACAGGTAACTATGACACCGACTCCCTGACCCTCAACAACCTCTACAACACCATCCAAGCCTGGATGGCTGACAACGGACTATGCCTCAACTCTGACAAGACAGAACTCCTCCTGGTAGGTTCCCCTGACACGCTAAAAAACCTAGATGTCCAATTCAGCCACTTCACCATTGACTCCATTAAAATCCCGGTCTCCGATTCTGTCAAAACTCTGGGAGTCTACCTGGACTCCAGCCTATCCATGGATAGACAAGTCAACGCAATAGCATCCGCAGCTGCATATCATGCTAAACTTATCAACGCAATCAGGCCCTTTCTATCCAAAGAGAACTGCACCAACATAGCCAGAGCCATCACCGGCTCCAGGCTAGACTACTGCAATGTACTCTTTCTAGGAACCTCCAACAAAAACTTAGAGAGACTACAAGTAATACAGAACAATGCTCTCCGGGCAGCCCAAGGCATTGCTAAAAGAGAACACATCTCTGAAGCCAGAAAACTAGCCCGCTGGCTCCCAATAAAGGAAAGGATCATATTCAAAGCCCTGACACTGACCCATAAGTGCATTCACTTCACTGCTCCTGCTTACCTTTCTCAAAGGATCCACCCTGTCTCCACCACCAGGCCAACCAGATCCTCGTACACCAACATGCTCTCTGTGTCACTAGTAAAAAGAGTAAAAGCGGGTGGATCCAGCTTCCCCTACCTCGCGCCCACCCACTGGAATGCCCTACCTCCCACCATCCGTGGCGAGGACTCCCTCACCACCTTCCGCAAAACACTGAAAACTACCCTCTTCACATAAGGACCGACACATCAGCACGAATACCTATCATTTATGTTTGCAATATACGACCAAATGCAATATTTGTAACAATAGTATGATTTCTTGTACTGTTCATAATGTGTCAACAATCGCTATCATATGTTCCATCTAACTAAGTTATTGCAAGTAACAGCGCCTCAATGCCCCTGGGCTGCTTGCGCGCTATATAAATTTAAATAAATAAATAAATAAATTCCCCTTTCCACCAAGGTGGTGCCGGTATTTTACCGGCATGGACCAAGGTGCTATAGCACCTTGGTCCACCGCCGTCCGTGTAATGAGGCCCATTTACTTCTGTGCCAAAATTAATTGAATATGTCAGTGCTGACCTTTTTCACTGTTCCGCAGGCAAGTACTTATTAAATTAGACTGCTGTATGTAATGGTCTCACTGATCTTTGCTCCCATTCATATGGAACCTAATCGGGAAAATACATTGTAATTTCTTATCTGCATTGGAAGGCAATTGTGACACTATGGGCCTCATTACGACCCTGGCACTCCCGTAATGAAGGGGGCTGGTACAGGACCGGCCCCCTTCATTACGGGAGCGCCTATTACGAGTTTCTCTTTGCAGGATCCGAATCAGACGTCTGGTAAAACCAGACATCTTTTCCTGGGTCCTGCGAGGGGAAGAGGGAGGTAACAACGGGACACTTGTAATGTGCCCGTTGTTACCTTCCTCCCCATTCCCATTGAGCTCTATGGTGGCTCAAATGGGAATGGGGAATGGGTCCTGCAAGGAGGAATAACCGGGTCCTCCAATGTCGGAATGACCCGGTTATTCCTCATTGAGGGAACCCGGTAATGGAGCCCGGTTTAGAGGCAGCCATGGAGCTAATAGTACCATGGCTGCCTCCAAACTCGTAATGAGGCCCTATATCTTTGCACTGTTAGAGATCCCCCACCAGGGCATCACCATATTGTGCTCCAATCAATGCGCTAAATGTGTTGTCCATCAAATTCTACAGTTACACTGGGGACCCCTGGATTCTACTTGCCCAATCCATGTGTTTGCTGTACTGTGTGATGTTAAAGTTGGATACCCGTTTTAGAGTTTCCATTCTAAGGGCCTCATTACACGGTAGACGGTGGACCAAGGTGCTAATAGCACCTTGGTCCATGGCGGTAAAATACCGGCACCGCCTTGGTGGAAAGGGGAATTACCGCCCTATTCCAAGGTTGGCGGGGCGGTAATTCCCCCTTCCACCATTGCCCTTCCCCATTCCCATTTTTGCCCCATAGGGCATAATGGGAATGCGGAAGGTGCTAATTACGATACCGCAAATTTGCGGTGCCGTAATTAGCACCAAGGTCCCTTAGCGGGTTGGTTTTTAACGCCTGCTAAAAGCAGGCGTTAAAGTACCAACCCGCTAAGGGACCTCGTAGTAAGGCGGTAAGGGTTAACGGTCACCAGTACCATTACCGGTGACCGTTAACCCTTACCGCCTTCCGTGTAATGAGGCCCTAAAGGTGCAAAATAGGTGCTCTCTCGGCCCCGTGTTCTCACCGACAGCAAGATGTAAAGTGCCATTTGCCAATTTCTAGTGCAAATTTCTAGTGGGGTACTGCGTGTCTTGTCTCACCCATGCCGGTGAATCACCCAGGAGAGACACAGAAGAAATTAAACAAGGATTCAATAACCGGGCACAAGTAAGTCTAACAAGCTGCATTTATTCAAAATCCTGGGTGATCCACTGGCATGGGTGAGGCAAGACAAGACATGCAGTACCACACAAGAAGTTCTCACATGGCACTTTACATGCCAAGAAGGGGCGGATCCCACATGTTGGGCTGAAACACCTTGTGCCAACTACTATATTTTGCATAATATATCCTTCTAAGAAGCGGAATGGTTAAATAACAACATGACCGCAGGGAATTGTACACATAAACCAATATTCTGGCACAAACGTAATAATACCTATGTATACTTATTAGGTGCTCCAGGTTATATCTGTACGTACGGTCCCATTTGCAAAAATAGAAAATGTTTCCAAACAAGTCTGTTATTCTGCATATATGGCACTTTTTTGCACTAACCCCACTGTTATAATATTGAGTTTGCACTGACGCACTCTAAAGATAAGGAATACATCATGTGTAAGCATATTCTTTAGATTATGTTCAAATCTGTTTTCTTATGTATGAACTGTTCATGAATGAATTCTGTACACCACTCTAGGTAGTGTTCATCTGTTTTTTTGATATCTGTTGAAGTGAATAAGTATATGTAATATACGTTTTTTTGATCAATTGATTTTATGAAGGATTTGAATGGGAGGTTGTGTACAGTATTTGCGTTCTGTCTGCAAAATTTACAGATTCGGCTACTTGGTCTGCACAAGAGAGGGAGAGGTAGCCGATAACTCGCAGTTTTGTTTTTCTAAAACTATCTTCATGTGGGTCCAGGCTACAAGTTGGTTAGAACGGGTGGCCGTGCCTTTTCGGTAGCGGCTGCTAAATTGTGGAACGCTCTGCCACATGGTTTTCGTTCCAGAGAACCATCTCATGTTTAGGCGTGCCCTAAAAACTCTTTTGTTTAAGCTGTTGGTTCATTTGCGCCAAGATGCCTTCGGCGAATGCGTGCGATCATAACAGCCTATAACCTATGCGCACAGTCTGATTCGCACATGTACCTCAGCCTTCAATCGCCCTGGGACAGAAACATATTTAAAAGTGCCACAATGGAATAATAACATAACCATACAGTGCTCAAAGGTCAAGCACTGCTTTCTGCGATGTTTGTGTTCTGTTACATATACAAAATACAAAATAAAATAACGGCATTACACTCCACCAAATTAACTGTCAAGATTGGCAAAGCTGCCAAACATGTAATCAACACAATCAAGGCAAGGCTGTGCAGTTTTTTTTCCCATAATTTCAGAACACACAGACAACAAATATCGTTCAGCTGTAGGTATTATTCATTCTTGCCAGCCCGCAGCCATAACTCTTAACAAATTGGAAGCATCGTTCTTCTTTCCCGCTTGCCATGTTTTCGTGTCTGTTCATCCATCACGCAGACAATTGAGGAAAGGTGCCCACAGATACGCCTCTAGCCACTAATGTTCAACAGGCAGATCACGCCCCTGCTTCACTCGAGCTGCTCCTTGGGACGTGCGCATGCGTTGAACGCACCTCACAAACAACAGGAGTCATTCACTTTTTGGTATTTTTTTCTTTTTTTATTACCATATTGGCACGTGAGGGGATGGCCTAAAACCACAGCAATGGAGAGGCGCGTCAGCCGCCCCCTGAAGCGATGGCAGTTTTTTTTAAAGGTTTATTTGTGACAGAATACTAAAGGAATGCATTTACTTCAGTTTTTGAGACTGGCCAGAGGCCATTGAATTATTAAAGAGACGTTTGCCTCGGAACTTGAAGCAAACCTTTTCCACAAACACCATCCATATGTGTCTACTCTCGTCGCGGCATTGGGCATTTATTTAACTGTAAAAAGGCCACTTTGCTGAGGCAAGGCCTTTTTGGCGTGTTAAATGGTCTTCGGTCCTGAAGTAAACTCGGGACATGCAGGGGCATAAAACAGTAGGTTGCGTTAGACAGCAAATCACAGTCTATGAAATGATTGTCTCCTGTTGCCAGTTAGGCCCACCTTTCTTGATCTCTCTCTGCTCCTTTCTTTCACGCTCCCTCACCCCGCGCCCGCTCACACCCACCCAGCGGTAATTGAATTTGATGCGCGACATCCCATCAGTCTTTGGCGTTCCCTGAATTCAGGCCGGCCAGTCCCCAAAGGATGAAAGCTCCATGAGCAATGCTCTCACGCATCACAAGTCATCACGCACGCAGTCTCACGCCAAAGCCAAATGCTCGATGTTGATTTGTTTGGCTTTGCACACATCTGTGTGACAGAGAAGTCTGGACTGATTTCCCGAACTCATCAAATATTTTTTTTTTACTTCAAAATGCGGTAAACTGCCAACAAACCCTTTAATAATACTTGGTTTAGATAAAACCCTCGACTCGAGTATTTTGAATGTGATGCATGCCACTTGTTTTTCTCTGCAGGTGTAATCAGGTGCGGCCTATTAAGGAGCGTGCAGAATTGAGCGAAAATGTAAACCACTGAGCTTGAGAAGCTTTCTGAAGTAGGCAGCGTGAGGTACTGAAGTAGTGACACTTCTTGCATCACCTGGGTCAGAAGGAAATTCACTATCAATTGCTAAGTTTGCCAGTGATGAAGGGGTTTTACACACATGTGAGGGTAAACTGTGCAAGTGAAGGGCTCTGAGTAGGACTTTACATATGTAACGTTCATATTTTAGAGGGGGTGTGTCTATCCCTTCCCGCTTCCCCACCTCACCCCTACCCACAACACAGACCTGCCTCCTTGCCACCAAATAGCAGTCTTTTCGCTCGGATCATACCACACATGCTGAAATGTAATTTCTATTAGGGGACAACAAAGCACCCCCTTATACCCCATATCATGTAAGGTATAAATCTATAGATTAATCATCTCCCAGCTAAGTGACTGGAGATCCGTCTTTCCATCAGCATCCTTATAGACAAGTGGGCTAAAAATAGTAAATACATCCATCAAACTGAGCCTAGGGGACAGACCCAGAGAGTTCACAGCTATAGACTTAGTGCAAACATAATACACAAGTGGTGTTGCCAATGCAAGTTGATAACATTGCTTAAATCATTATAATTTTGTAATAATAAATTACGTTTCACTTTTCTGCAAGGAAAATTCATTGCAAATAAGTAAAGTTGCACCTCGTGCAAATGTATTCTGTATGTTTGTTTTTTAGAAAAAATAACACCTGTGCCTGCTCGTATATAAGGGTGTTCTGATAAAAAAAAGACCTAAAAGGGAAGAAACACTTGTCAGCTGAGATGCAATTGTTCATTGTGGAAGTTTAGATACAACTTGTCAGTGTGGAACATAGCAATACATTTGCTAACACTACGAACGATTGTGGACATTTGAACGTTTTCTGTAGTAGGAGCGCCCATTGATCGGACGACTCTTATATTTGGCATGAAATGTAGGCTTTGCATGTACAAATTAGGCAGTTCAAATGATTTAATGATTGAAGGATGGGAATGCATGTCTCCTAGTTGTTAATGTTCTGCCTGCTAGCTGTGCAAAGGAACAGAAGATGAAAATGATTTATCATGACACAAACATAAGCCAGTGAGTCAGTTATTTTGCCCATATCGAAGATTTCAAACAACTATGAATGGTGGATGCTTGTGGGATGTTTCTACCCATGCATCCAAGCCCTACCATAAAACTGTGCAGTACTGGCATGGAAAACTTCATGATGGCCAGAACTCCCCAGAGAGTGCACAGGGAAAACATAAAGAATAGGCTGCCACCCATTTTTGCCTATGTTGTGAGCAAAGGAGGGCACTGCCTAAAACCACCATTGGGCTACACACATAGTAGCCTGAAACCATTGGGAATGGCAATGCTGATTGCCAAAAAGCAACTCAGAACTGTGGGGAATTCATTTTCTTAATCCCAAAAATGGTTGCAATACCGGTACTCACCACTATCAGAAAGCCAGCATTTTAAAACCACCAGACTTTTGTGTAAAACTGAACAAATGAAACAAAACCAGGCCAAGGAAAGACTTGCTAAGAGGTGGATACAATGTAAAACTATATTCTGAAATGAGTTGAAGGAAGTAATTATTTAATGTATATGTAAAAATTGTAAGTTTGATTTAAACTGGGAACAAAAAGTGACATTTAGCTGAAACCTGGCTTAATGAAACTGGATTCTGCCTGACAACTACCCCCGACAGGAGTTGAAACCTGCTCAGCCACTCTTCCCAGGCCTAGCTGCATCCTGCTGCCCCTTGCCAAAAGGAGTTGACACCTCTCTGATTAGATTAGGGGTGGAGCACCTGGGAACTGGAAGGGACAGAACAATGCAACTTCCTTGACTCAGGCAGATGTTATATTGGGGGTGTCGTAAAATAGCTTCCTCTTGGGAGAAACTGGGGGGCAGCTGTGCCTTTGTGATCAAGCTGGCTTGAGGGAAGTGGATAAACCAGTTATTCCACCATGTGATGTGGGAAGCCACACCCCTTTTTGACCAAGCATAATTTTAAAAAGATAGATAACGCATAGTGCGGACTGGTCAAAATTATGTAATTAATATCATTGTTCTTGTGATTTTTCTGTGCACGTTTTATGAGGCGTTAGGACCCTGTGGTGTATTCTGGGGGGGTTGCTAGCGGAAAATAGGGTCTCACTCCAAATGTATGCATGTTAAAAATCTGACACTTTATCATCTGTAACCCATATCCCTGGTGCACATTTGTGTAAAATCTGGAAAGGTTTAGAGGTCGTTATCTGGATGAAAAGGTTAGAATTCTGTCATCAGTGGACACAACATCGTACAAAGACAGGAATCGGATGGTTTGGTTCTACAGAAAATATGTAAACTGGACCTATAATATGAGAAAAATGGTATATAGATAAATATGTAGTTGGGTCAGAAATAGATTTGTGTGCAATTTGACAAGGGGAGGTTCCTCTGGCCATAAGACCTGCAGCATCACTCTGACACTCCATTTCTTCCCCCCAATCAAGGGAGAGGGGAAAGCTTGGCCAATGACAAGTAGAGAGGGGCAGGCTTAGCTAGGCCCAGGCACACACCCATTTTCAAAACACATAAAAAGAGACTGCTGGGACAGGTAGAGACATTCAATTCCATTTGCTGCAGAGCATGCTGACCGACAACTTCACCTCCAGAGATCCAGACTTCAAATCCATCAATCTCCAGAACCTGTAGCAGAAATTAACTCCAGAATTTGTAGCAGAGAGGCCTGAATCCACCAGCTGAATCCTCTTCAGCAGGCCTCAAAACCAACCAAACTATTCAACAGCCGGGCGAGCTGTTTGAATTTTTGCCAAGAATTTTTGCAAGAACCTGTAGCAGTATCCAGAAAGCAGTGTTGTATCGGAACCTGAGAGAACCACAAACCAGACCGTTGTGAGCAGATCCGGTGCTTGACAGACCCAGAGAGCAGAGCTGACCCAGATAGCCGGCACTTCAGAACCAGCCACCGGAAGTCCCGTCCAACCTGTCCAGACCATGACGAGGCCTATTTCAAATTGATATTGTGAGTACCTAGCAGAACTGTGCAGAACCAATCTCTTAGTTAAACTAATCTAATCCAAACTATTTTAACCTAATTGGAACAGCCTCCTAGAAACCGTGTCATCTGTCATTTTTAAAACTGCACAACTGTCACCTGTCAATTCTGCAGCTGCAAGCTTTCACCTGTCATTTTGAGTTTTACTTTAAATCCGAAAATCTACCGTTATTAAATTGTCTGTATCTCTGGAACCGTTTGGGCTAGGAACGAAATTTAACTTTCATTTTCAAGCTGTCATTCCAGGCTTTCCAACAAACCTATAACCGACTTCCTACTCCCTATACTTTGTCCGTAATCACGAGACACGCACTCGCAAAATTTACCGCGATTTGGCCCGATTTCTTCATCTGTAGAAATCAGCAGCTTTTTGCTTCTCTTTGCTAAAATTCGTTTGCAATCTGCTAATCATTCATAGAGTATTGTTAAAGTGAGCCTGAACTAATATAAAGTAGCCATCACCTACCCTGAACCTCTAGAGGTAATTAAAAGCAATTTTAGCACCTTTCACTTCCTTGCAAAACACATTAAAGTAATTGGGCCTGTGTTTCAAACCTCTACCTGTTGCAAAATAAAATACAAACTTCTGTAAGTCAGGAAGGAACTCAAATTCCAGAATGGCGACCTTGGTAGATATGAAAATAGCCAGAGAGCACGTCTTACATAAGCTATTTGTGAGAGGTGAGTGGACTCATCAGGACCAAACGGTCTGGTTGCAGGCAATCACGCAACAGGTCACTGAAACAGGGTCAGATATATGGAGAGATCAGGGTCCATTACATGTGGCCATGAGTGAATTATATATGGCTTCTAAGGCCAAAGATGAACACAATAAGATTGCCAGGATAGCGGCATATTTGTATCTATATATGGGAGCCATGCAGGACAAATGTGCTGAAGACCAAGATCTGGCAAATAGGCAACAAATGGCGTTAGAAAAGGCCCACTCTGACCTGGTCTCTTCTGAGCAGAGGCTGCACGGGAGCCAGGAATCAGAAAATGGCAGCAGACAGTACATCACTAAAATAAAGGAGGATATGGATAGGCTGCAACAGGAAAAGGCTGACCAGGATACCAGATTTCTGGCCTTGCAGAAGGAGTACCAAGAAGGTTTGGACTCCCTTCTGCAGAGCCAGAAAAAGCTGGAGCAACAACTGGACTTCAACAGGGCATGCACAGAGCAGGTAGCCACCCTGAAAATTCGATAGACAGAGAGAAAGAGGAAAGCAATAAATTGATTCTGAAAGACCTGGATACCCAGGCAGAGTTTGATCAGGAGCACCACAAAGCTGGTGCCTTCCAAAGGCAAAGGGACGACATGGAGGCAGAGATGCAGGCTCTTAGTCAGGAAAGGGATACCTTAGGCCAGGAAGTCTGCCACTTAAAAAGGAAAATGGAAGAAAATCACCTGGCCCTCCAGGGGCTGGGTGACCTCCAAAAAGAGCATCAGGGCTTGCTAGATCACACCAGGAGGGTGGAGGAGGCTCTGGCAAGAAAGGAGCAGGCCAGTAGGGATGGGACTGAGGAGGTAACCCTCCTGCAGCAGAGACTGGACCAGTACTCCAGGACCAATCAGGAGGCACAGAGAGAAAATGAGGCTCTCTGTCAGCACAATGATAGGCTCCAGCAACAGGTAGTGATGCAGGAGAGACTGATAGAGTCTAGTAAGGCCTTAACTGAGGAACTGAAAGCGCAGGCTCTTGCATTGCAACAGGGAGCACGGGCTGATCGAGACGAGGTTCGCTTGGAAAGGGAAACGCCTGAACATAACCTCAGGAGCTCTGGTACCAGAGGCCTTCATCTCTCCCAGTCCCTGGACTCTGCCACCCACATGTCCCCTCGCGCACATGAGCCCAGGGCAACGGGGATGGCAGATTACTATCCAGCTAGAAGTATGGGACTCATAGGCCAGTACCTCCCAGGAATGGATGGGCGGGCATCCGGGTATGGGCACCCAAGCACAGTGCAATTTAGTGGGGAACCCCAGGAGAGTAGGCCCATTAAGGGCATCCTGAAAACCTCTGCCCAGTTAGGTCAGTGGGGGGGGTACCTATCAAATCCTGGCAGCAAGGAGGGGTCTGAAGACTCCTCTGAGCATTACAGGACACAGGAGACCAGGTCCCCACATTCTGCCAGCCATTCCCAGGCTCGCAGAATCCGGGAAAACCTGGAAGATCAGACAGGCACCTCTGGGAGCAGTGCTTCTGAGTCAGAGGATGAATGGACCAGGGTTACCAGAACCAAAAAGGCCAATAAGGCAAAAAGGGCCTTGCTTAAGGACCCATTGAAACAAATAAAGGCAATCAAGAGTGTCATCACTCCTTATCATAAGAACGCCAAGTATTCCGTTTGGGAACACTTGGAGCTCTATGAGCAAATGATGGAGACTTTCCATTTGAAGGAGAGCAGTAGCTGCATCCAGTACGTCAAATGGACATTCTCCCCAGAATACTCCAGTTTCTTTGCGGGGCTGGAGGACCAAAATCATTTAAGATGGTCCACCTATAAGGCGGCCATCTTGAAACATTTTTCTGTTCACAGAAATCCTCAAGAGGCTTGCAAGGCAGCCTACAATTTGCAATGTGGGGAGGATCAGGCCCCACAAGATTTTGTGCAAGAATTAAAGCGTGCTTTTGCGCAGACCACCAGAAGGGTGCGCACGGATAGCAGAGAATTTATCAATACGTTTTTCCATGCCTTACCCAAATACATAATGACCCAGCTCGTGAGAGATTTTCATGAGAAAAGATCTTTAGACTGGGTCATTGAACAGGCTACCCGGATCTATGCGGTGCAGAAGCCCATCAAAAATAAAAATAATGCGCAGAAAAACCCCAAAACCAACAGCACCCCTGCTGCTGCCAAGGTGGCAGAGGTAAAGGTTGCCCCTGTTTTAAATTTGGAGATGGGGGGGCTTAAAAACCTGCCTGCATCAAATAATTCACAGCTCAGAAGGCCCTCGGGCCAGTCACAGACAGGGAGTCGAGGAGGTAGTCCCACAAATGGGGTCCCCCGCTCCCCTGACTATGTAAGTCCCCGCTACAAGGGAAACCGACCCATCCTGGGTTATGTGTGGACTCCTCCAGCCCAAGGGGGGGGATCCAGCCAAGCACCTAACCCGGGGAACTTCCCTCCTAACTTCCCCCAGGAGGGCAGAAATTCACGAAATCCTGGGCAGAACTTTTTTCCCAGGTATCCACCCAATTCCCAACCCCAAAACCATCCATCCTTCTTTCCCCAATTCCCTGAGCCCAGACAACCTAATCCGGGAGAGGGGAGGCCAAGGGTGGAGGGGTACCCAAATCTTTCCAATCCAGGGTATTACCAGAGAAGGGATAGCTACCCTTCCCGGGATCAGCCCAGGGGAGAAAATAGAGCCCCGTATCAGCCTGAGCGGGTTTCACAACTTGAGCGCCACGTCCAAAATATGGTACAGGATCTGGGTCACATACTGAGGGCTCAACAGAACCCTCAGATGAGCATGCCATCGCAGAATGCCCCAAACTCTGGGCCTGGTGCTCCAGAACAATGACGGGGGCAGCACCCTGATAACCCACCGGTTCCCAGGGAGGAGGCACAAGAGGAAGGGGGGTGTAAAGCCTTGGAGGAAGCTTCCTTCACAACTTGTAAACAGCCCCTGGAAAACCAGGAACCGGAAACAAAATCTCCTGCCCCTGAAAGCCTGCCTCCCAAGGAGCAGAGGGGCGTAGGAGAAACAAAGGACCCAAACAGACCCACTTTGCTGAGGAGGTACAGGTCTTCCAATTTGAGGGAGAGGGATCCTCAGAAGATCCTGGGAAAAGGATCTTCTCCTTCAGTGATGGAGGAACTCCTCCCAAGGAAAAATGGGTCCCAAGGGATGCCAATTCAGACTGGGGAGATGTGGAGACTGAGCTACCGCCGCCAATAATCATCTAATCCCAGAACCGACAATACCAAAATCCCATGGGTCAAACCCATCCTGATGACTGCCTCCAAAAAGGGGGGGGCGGCCCAGAACCGGAACCAGGGGAACCCACAATGGCTCTGATCTCCAGTTGCCAACTTTTTCTTTCAGATTCCCAAGGCTCTCCACAGAATTCTGCCCAAACCTCTTCGCTAGCAATGTCCAAAACCAGAAAGTTAGCCCACCAGTTGTCCAAAAATGTGCATTATCTGTACCCCCTTGAGGAGAAGGAGGGAAGATACTATGCCCCGGTACAAGTACAGGGGCACGGTACAATTTTGGCACTGGTGGACACTGGATCCCAAGCTACCCTTCTCTCCAAAAGGGCCTTTGAGGAACTAAATGCAGGAAGGGGGGAGAATTACCGTATTCCTCTCACCTCTCTTCCTGGACAACTGCAGAACTTTGACGGGAAGGAAATTCCTGTCGAGGGGACTGCAGATTTGGACATCAAAATTGGGCGACACAAGGTGAAACACCCGGTCATAGTAGTGACTCCAGAGGGCACCCCTTGTTTACTAGGGAATGACCTTCTGAGAAGGTTGTCACCCCTAATAGATTGCGTAAACAAGGTCCTCTGGACCCAGACTAGCCGACCAATAAAATTAAAACAGAGTGTCAACCATGTTAGTTTAAATGGCACCTGCCACATGGTTGAACAAAAATCTGACCAAGTAGAATGTCACTTCCAGAACAACCAAATTCCAGACGTGACAGTAATAGCAGTAGGACAACAGACTGGTGATGGGGGGTCCTCTCTATTTCTGAAAATCAACCTTCCTTCCAGTATAAGGTGGTATTCCACACTGGAAGGAAACACCGTGAAATTCTTTACTAATCCACAATCAGAAACTCCCACTCCTATATTCCAGAAAGATGTGAAATCAGCTCAGAGCCTGGCTGATATTCAGCAAATTGGAGAGCAGTTGTTCATCCCTGTTCAATTAAATGATGGGAAGGATTCTGTTCTCGCTCGAGTGTGTGTGAACAACGGTAAGAGCTTCATCAGCGAAGCCATGTTCTGCCAACTCCCAAAAGATCCTGCCATTCCCACATTCAAACTGCTAGACAAATGGGAAATGGACCTGGAAGCACCTAATTCCAAACATCTCCTGCCAAGCAAGTGTATGCACAAAATCTCCATTGGCAACAAGAGCATAGTCCATAATTGTTGGGTCGTGCGAGACGTCACTGCCACCTTTTACTTAGGCAGTGACATTCTCAATCGCTTTGCCATTAGTTTGGACCTAATAAACTTCAAAGCTTGGTCCCGATTAGCGGATAATCCCATGGGCTTTGATGATTCAGAAAAAGCATTTAGGTCAGCTCAATTGCTACCTTATGCAGTTGAAATTCAGATTAAAGAGGAAGTCACCATCCCAGAAAGGACCCGACAATTCTCCCTGGAAGTGAAAGTTAAAAGAGGACAAAAATTGAAAAACCCTGATGCTTATATTCATCTAAATGCTTCTCTCTAACAGCAAGGATTAGGGGTAAACCCAACAGCATTAGTCAACATAGAACATGTCACCATTCCAATAGAGGTGGATAACAGCGACTTAAAGAGTATTACTCTAGCCGCAGGCACCATTATTGGAATGGCGGTTGATGACCGGCATTTTTCCATTGATCTAGGAAATGAACTGTTAGGACCAATCCCCAAGGACTGTTTTGACAGTGACAGTGATGTCAATACAACACCAGACAGGATTTTCACCCGGCATGGAGGGGAACTTCCTGGTGTACACTTCTTGCCCTTATGGTAAGGAAGATGTGACTTTTGACTTCAGGAGGGATGAGGTGATTTTCCAGGTCCATGTGGGCTGCCTTTCCCACCTGAAGCCTCCAGTCCAAATCAGCACTCTGACCAGGGACTTCTCCACCCAGCTGGAGGAGGCCGCTGAGATAGCCAAACCAGAAGTCTTTCCCGGCTTCAGGCAGATGGTGGAAGAGAGGGTCAACCTAGCTGACGCCTGCGTGACTCTGGAACAGAAGCAAAAGTTGAAACAAGTTTTCTTGGATTTCCAAGATCTCTTTGCGGTAGACTCATATGACTGTGGTCGCACCGACATCCACACCACAACAATTCCCACGGACCCTGGAATGACTCCAGTGTTTGTGAAGCAATATCGCTTGCCTCTCGCATCCATGGAGTCCCTTACTGAAATAATTAAGAACCTTGAGTCCCGGGGAATAATCCGTCCAGTCCACAGCACTTTCAATAATCCGGTGCTGGGAATATTGAAGCCAAACGGCCAGTGGAGACTCTGCGCCGACCTTAGGGAGCTCAACAAACGGGTCCATACTTCCCGATGGCCTCTGCCCTACATTGACCAAGGGCTGGCCCAGATCCAGGGGTCACAGGTATTCACAGCAATAGCCCTGACCAATGGATACTGGACCGTGCCTGTCAGTAGGGAGGACCAATACAAACTGGCTTTTACCTTTGGGGCCAGCAGTACACATGGACCCAGACTCCCTTCGGATACCTCAACTCTGGCAATGAATTCAACATTTTCCTACATAAGGCCATGCCCGACCTGGGTGCGAGGGGTAACCTGGCTTATGTAGATGATGTCCTCATCAAAAGTTCATCTGTGGAAGAACACATAGCAGAGATCCGTTATGTTCTGATGCAGTTGAGGGCCGCCGGAGCAAAACTTTCCTTCCAGAAAGCACAGTGGTGTAGAACCCTTGTTAATTTCTTGGGGCATGAGAATACTCCTCAGGGTCTCTGTCCCCAGGAAAAGAAAGTGGAAGCACTTCAGAAACTGAAGACCCCACAACTCTGCGGGAACTAAGGAGCCTCCTTGGACTGACTAATTACAGCAGAACGTTCATTGAAGGCTACGCAGAGATCACTAGACCCCTGATTCATCTCTTGAAGGGGGGGTCAAGTGGGAATGGGGTCCAGAACAATCCGAGGCAGTAAGACAACTCAAAAGAAGCCTCTCACAAGCACCTTGCCTAGCTTACCCTGTCAGAAACAAGGAGTTCTTCCTGGAGACAGGGTTCTCTAATACATGCTTGACGGCAGTATTATACCAAAAGCATGACAAGGTCAATAAAGTAATCTCCTATGCTAGCAAAACTTTATCCTCTGTGGAGGAAAAATTCAACGATTGTGAGAAGGCACTCCTGGCAACGGTGTGGGCATGGAAGAATTACCGCCCGTTTATCCAGGGGGAACACATCATAGTGGAGACTCCACACCAGCCTCTGCAATATCTCCAAAGTGACAGAATCCGGGCCGGAAATGTGAGTAATTCCCGAATTACTTCCTAGATTCTGACAATGCAAGGCTTTCCTGTGGAGGTCAGATATGGCCAAAACAAGAAGAGTCCCCTCGCGCAAGGTCTGGCTGACTTGCATGATTGTGCCAGAGAAAACTGTCTCGAGGACGAAAGTCTAAAAATCAAGGACAGCATGGAGGCATACCTTAATTCCCCACACAAAGTCTTTGAAGAAGACAAGTGTGAGGGAATGCCCACTGTCTTTGTGGATGGATGCTCTTACCATGTTGACAACAACGGGGAGAAAGAACTGGTGGCCGGCGTAGGGAATGCATGGGTGAGGGAGTTTCCAGAACCATCCGCTGGATACAAAATTGGTCCCCGAAGTAGTCAGGTGGCAGAATTGATGGCTGTGCATCAGGGCATCCTCACTGCTGTCCAACATCAACTCCACGAACTGGTCATAATCACAGATTCGGATTATGTACGGAACGGGTTCGTGGAGCACCTGGTTAATTGGAAAAGCAGAGGCATGTTATGTGCTAATAACAAACCCCTGAAACATGGGAAGTTAATCCAAAACATAGATGATCTGGTCACATCGAATGGGATGACCATCTACTGGAAAAAGATCAAGGGTCATTCCAAAGTAGAGGGACCAGACAAAACTGGAAATGACTTAGCTAATCAGCTCGCCAAAACCGGGGCCATCCAAGGGGATCTAATAGAGATTGAGTCCCTGTTGGGGGCAATCCAGGTCACTGCTATCACTAGGTCCCAGACAAATGCTCACAATGATCTTTCAACTGCACAATGGAGTAAGGAGACCCCTGATGCTGATTTAATTACAGCTCAGAAGGGGGATCCAATTATTGGTAAGTTTTACCAACACCTTGAGGACCCTGAGAACTTTCCCCTGACGGATACCAATTACATTGGGAAAGAGGACCTAAGAGTGTTGATGAAATGTCCAAAAAGGTTCCGAATCCAAGACGGTTTGTTGGTAAGGAAATCCCAAGCTGGCCACGATCAGTGGGTGGTCCCTACCTCATTCCGAAGCCTGATGTTAAGTCACGCCCATGATGCGCCCACTGCCGGTCATAGGGGGTTTCACACAACACTGGAAATCTTAAGAGAGGTTGCATACTGGCCACACATGGGGCAGGACCTCGACCAATACTTGAAGGGGTGTCTTGTGTGTGCACAATTTCAGCCATCATCCCTCACACACCGTGCGCCTCTCCAAAAGAGGGGGATGACACTGCCATGGTCAGATTTGCAAATCGACTTTGTAGGCCCTGTAATTCGCTCGTCTAGAGGAAACAAGTACATGTTGACCGTTACATGCTTGTTTACCAAGTGGGTGGAATGTCTCCCAGCCCCAAACTGCAAGGCAGAAACAGCAGCTGCCTTGATGATTAACCACATCTTTTCCCGTTTTGGTCTACCTCAAAGGATTGAGTCAGACAGGGGTAGCCACTTCACCAGTGAAGTAATGACAAAGATGTGGGGGATACTGGGGGTCAAAAGGAAGCTACATATTGCTTACAGGCTAGCTTCTTCTGGAGCAGTGGAGAGATACAACCGAACCATTGTGAGCATACAAAAAAAGTTTGTGGCAGATTCTGGGCCAAGTTGGGATATCCGATTACCTCTGGTCCTAATGGCCATCAGATCTACCCCTTCATCTGCAACTAAAATGTCACCATTTGAGTTGATGACTGGACGCAAGATGGTGCTTTCCCAGCATTTGCTCTACAGGACTGAAGAGCAGACACTGATAAATGCCTCCACAACTCATGAGTATGTGGAGAATTTAAGGAAACACCTTCAGCATGCTTTTGCCTATGCTCAGCGGAATCTAGAAAGATCAGCTGATGGAATGAAAACCCACTACGACCTGAAGACCACCAGGAAGGAATATACTGTTGGGGACCGGGTCTATCTATACAATTTCCAAAGGAACCAGGCCAAACAGCGAAAATGTTTGCCTACATGGAAGGGACCATTTGAAATTACAGACAAAATCTCCCCTGTGGCCTACAAGATCTGCATCCCCAAAGGCGGTTTGGCAGAGGGGGAAGACAAGTGGGTCCATATAAATCAGCTCAAGTGTTGCCATCCCAGACACACTCTGCAACAACTGGAGGAGTCCTCTGCAATACCAGAGGGGACCGCTCCAGAGTAATTCAATTCCAACCCTAAAATATCCCACACATAGTCTCTAAAATATTATGATTTGGAAAAAAAATGTCTTATAATTGTATCTTGTTTTTGTTAAAATAAGAACGCAAATGTTTTGACTATAAAATGTATATGCCACCCCACCATATCAATGGTGGGGAAGAAATGTCTAGGAATGTGTATTGCCGCTTTGCTTTATCATCCTAGGAGAGATGAAACCATGGAGGCTGACCAAGGAGGACGACCGGGGACCGGGAGCAGAGACCCGAGGGGCCCGGGGTACCGCCCAATCCTCCCATCAGGACCAGCAAGGAGAACTGATTGATCGACTGGAGGGTGGAAAAGATGCTGAACTGTGCCATCTATGGAATTGGAAGAAGAGGAGGCGAACATCCCAGATATTGCGAGTTCCATCAGTGAAAGGACAGAATGGCCATCACAAGCCTCCTAGAAATCGTGTCATCTGTCATTTTTAAAGCTGCACAACTGTCACCTGTCAATTCTGCATCCGTCTTAATGCCTAGGCACAGTGACTTACAATATGACCACTGTGTGTTCTCATACATGACTTATTACTAGGAACCTCACAAGGTGATTAGGAGGTCCCATCACTCACGGGACATGTGCAGGATATATTTAAAAAAAATCATCTGAGGTAAATGATGCTGTTTCCTATATTCGTTTGCACCTATTTCGCGTGGCACAATGCAATGCAATTAATTAAGGATGTATTTTCATAACGCCCTTCCTGAATAGGTTCCGGACGAAAAGTTAGTCCATTCATCTTTATTTTTCAGCACTACGACTTGTCATCTTAATTCGGCTGAGGTGATTATAGATAGTTATTAATCTAGTTTTCTTATATAGATAATACATGTAGCCTCTTTAAGAAGGTGTGTGCATTATGCATGCTCAATGGTGTTGGAATGTTAGTATTGCAAGCAAATCTAATAAGAGACCTGCACGAGAGTGTGTGGAACTTGCATGAATTATATTCCATCTACTATCTAGGTGTATTTAAGGGATGAGTTTCCCCATATCAATGGTAGATAATCATATGACAAATGATGATAGGGTATTTCTTGCATATCTTTTATTTAGCATTTTTAAAGCGCTCACACAGCCGATGGCATCGAGGTGCTGTTACAGGAATTGTTTGTTTTTTAGTTGCGTAATTGATTTTTTTTGTCTTAGTTGCATATTTATTACATGCTGAAATACCCAGAGGTTTCTAAGTGCGGACCCGGGGATCGAACCTGTGTTGCTTCGTGTTGTCTTGCTTCCAAGGTGAACACATTGCCACTGAGCTATCCTCCTGGGAGACCATCATCCACCCTGGATCTAATCGTTATTGTTTGATGACTGAATTCAAAGTGTTTACAGCATCTTGATTAGACCAAATGTGGACATATGGCATGTTATTGAATCATGAATGGGAATGTTACTCTTTTCAAAATTGGTTGTTATCGCATTTAGGACGGTTAATCATGACTGACATGATACATGTTGCATGACACATTTAGTACAAGATGAATGAGTTTTTGTTCCAAGGTTCAATCTCATAATACTAATTGAGTATCTTTCTTCCCTTTTTTCTTCCCTTGTTTGTTTCCCCAATTTTCTGATGTTTTCATCTTTTGATTGTTTCTTGTGATGTGTCATCTTTACTATGCATATGTTTGGACTACTTTTAATCCTTTCCCTTCCATGCAATGGGTTTGTATACTTTCTTTGTGTTGTTTATTGGATGGCATATGTAACTAGTTCATTTATGGACATTGATTCAGAGTGTTTTTTGTAACAAGCCGTGCCTTGAAAAAGACCCATGTAAGGGGTTGAACACATGTAGGCAAAGGCAAAAAGAAATCAATTAAAACTGTCTATTTTCACTCAATACGAGTGAGTTACAGCATGCAATTGTTCTTTTTCTAAATCAAATATACGTGACAGCACATCTTCCAGGGAACAACAGATGTTTTCTCTTAGTTTGACTAGGTTGGGGTAACCTATTGTCCCCCTGGTTTGCAGCAGTCTTATATTATTTTGGAAGGAAACATTTCTGGGCCTAGTGCACACTTACCTGGTACCCCATCCTCCTGTCCATGTTTTTTATACAGGTTGGCACTTGACTGGGCATTAACTATTGGATTACTAGATTTGAAAATGGCAGAATATTTCTTGAACAGAGAGGAGAATAGAGCAGCACTTTTTTCCCCCTAAGGCAATACCAGTAATGCCTTCCTGAGTAGAAACATTGCAACTGAAACATTAGCTAGCACATTTTTGAAACTTGAGCACCTTTCTAAGCGTGAAATTAATTAATACTGGGAGAAAGCCTCCCTAGCCAACTACTTAGAACATAACATTGTTCCCAGGGGACTTAGAATCCTAATATTTCCCGATTTCCCCAACTCTGAGGATCAGGATCTTACCCAGCAATGGGAAGAGAATCTTATACTTAGAATATGCAGAACGTGAGAATAAGCGAGCCTTCGTTCAAATAGAGGTCATCAAAAAGAAATTGAAAATATGAGTAATCCTGCCAGTACAAAAGATAAAAATGATTCCAAAATGTACTCTCTTTTGAAAGACTACAAGGATGATATTATATTGCGCAAATTTCGCAAGTTCTATAGGGATGAGAGAGATTACAACAACAATAGGGTTTATACCTTTCAATCCAAATATGATTGTGATAATATTCCACCATATGTTAAAACACCAACTCTTACCCCAGTCTCTTCTCAAATGGAGTCAGAAGAGGAAAATCGGGTTCCAACAGAAATGTGGGAAGGCAGGGAAGCCACGGGTTTACAACAACGAAGAAGAGGTTTCTTAGCAGAAATAAAGTGCTATAAGAAAGGTAATCAATCTATCTATAATCTCACATCCACTAAACAAGTTTGATTCCAAGTCCCTTTAGGCCGAGATATTCCAACACTGAACACTTCCTCAGAGGAGGAAGAGGAAGAGGGTCTAGGAGCAGAAACAGGAAGAAATACAAATGCAAGATTAACCAGGTCAGGTACCAGGAATCTCAGGGGGAAGTCTGTTCTCAAAACATAGTATACAATCTGTCTAACAGAACACTTATGACTTATGAATTGTCTCTTCTCAATAAAGGCTTTCCTTTTGCTCCCAGCAGACAAGCCGATCTAATTGAATTTCAAATAGGTCTCTACAAATATGTGAAAAAACTTGAATCTCATTTTTTTTTCATAATCAGGTATCAGCTCATCATCCATTGGAGAGAATAGAACCTGTGAGCGCTCTTACAGTCACAGACATTGAGAATACCACGTTACTTTTATCTCACACTACAGAATCAACACCTTCCTTAATATCCATGTAACAGGGTTTAGGAGTACACCAACATAATTTGGAGATAAGAAAAGATCTAAATGTGTTCTCCCTTATCTGGTGAAAATATAATTCACACCTTTTCCCAAGCTGTGACAAAAGAGATGCAGCACTACATTGATCACTGGAAGCAGGGTCACATTAGTTGCAAATCTAATCTCTCCCAAGCAGAGAGGGCTGCACTTCAGGACTTAGCCAATGTCTCAAATCTTGTGATTAAAGAGGCTGACAAGGGCGGGAATATTGTTATTCTTAATACAACAGATTATCTCAAAATGGCAAATATACACCTGGCAACACCAGGGTGTTACAAAAAACTCAGTAATAATCCTACAGTAGAGACAGTTTCAGACCTTATGGTACTTATCCAAGATTGACACTCACAGGGCATGCCCACTGACAATGAGAGAGATTTTTGATTAGACAACATCCGGTTAATCCAATCATGTATTTTTTGGCCAAGATCCACAAAAGCTATGAATTACTGCCAGATGTCTGACCAATTATGAGTGGACTTGGATGGGCAACAGAGGGCCTCTCGCAATATTTAGAGATCTGGTACTATTACTGCCTGTGTACCTCAAGGATTCCACACACACTCTGACCATTCTTAATTTCATTGAGTGGCAACCACTTGCATGAATTATATTCCATCTACTATCTAGGTGTATTTAAGGGATGAGTTCCCCATATCAATGGTAGATAACAGTATGACAAATGATGATAGGGTATTTCTTGCATAGAAGACCATCATCCACCCTGTATCTGAACGTTATTGTTTGATGACTGAATTCAAAGCGTTTACAGCATCTTGATTAGACCAAATGTGGACATATGGCATGTTATTGAATCATGTATGGGAATGTTACTCTTTTCAAAATTGGTTGTTACTGCATTTACGGTGGTTAATCATGACTGTCATGATGCATGTTGCATGACAAATTTAGTACAAGATTAATTCATTTTTGTCCAAGGTTCAATCTCCTGATACTAATTGAGTGTCTTTCTTCCCTTTTTTCTTCCCTTGTTTGTTTCCCCAATTTTTTTGATTTTTTGATCTTTTGATCTTTTGATTGTTAGTCTGATTGTTTCTTGTAATGTGTCATCTTTACTATGCATATGTTTGGACTACTTCTGATCCTTCCCTTTCCCTTCCATGCAATGGATTTGTATATTTTCTTCCTGATGTTTATTGGATGGCATATGTAACTAGTTCATTTATGGACATTGATTCAGAGTGGCTTTTGTAGGAAGCCGTCCCTTGAAAAAGACCCAAATAAGGGGTCAAAACACGTGTCGGCAAAGGCAAACAAACGTATCAATTAAAACTGTGTATAATCACTCAATACGAGAGAGTTACAGGGAGTGAACATTCTTTTTCTAAATTAAATATATGTGACTAACCCATCCTCCAGGGAACAACAGCTTTTTTCTCTTAGTTGAGATTGTGTTCATGGTGCTTGCACAGGTCTCAGTGTCTCTGCACAGGGAGGCAAGGCACTCACAGAATTAGCCAACAGAATTCATAGTTTTCATAGCTAAATTGAAACAGATGTGACCAAGGGTCTGCAACATTTACCTCTCAAGATGTTTTGGATTACAACTACAGTTGGATGTAGCCAGCATCGTCAATAATGAGGGGACTATAGGACTCATAGTCCTAATTATCTGCAGAGCTGCAGGTTGGGCACCGCTTGGTATGATCAAATGACATTATCAAATGTCTTTTTGTTGTCATCACATTTTACTAGGAGATATTGATCATGCCTCCCCACAACAACATGGATCATGTTCACCACTTGACAAATGGTAGTTCATCCTTTCCAATGTTTAATGAAGCCTAGTTGGTCCCTGTTAACCACAGCAAGGATAACCATGCTAAGGCAATTGTAAATATGTTCATGTTGATGTTTATTAGGGATATGGGATGATATGGGATGATAATTAGGTATGTTTCTTAATTTGGTAGAAGATTTATCTTTCTCAACTTGATAGATGTTGTACATTATTCAAGCCAAATGTTTTCATTGAGTAATTCAGTCAGATGGGGTGACACTGTAGATTCCAAGGCTTTCTAGAATCCCAGATGGTATGTGTCAGGATCCAGTGATTTGCTTTGTCTCAGAGACCTTATTGCACTTTCAATCTTGTTAGCAAAAATCAGTAAGCTCAGATTTTCCCTATCTTTTCCTTTCATTTATGGATTATTCAAGTTGCACAGAGGGGTTGCCATTTCTTATATACCTAATGTTCCTGGCATACCATATGCTATTCTAGCATATTTTAAAGGTCAATATTGGTCGGTAATTCATAATATCACTTCTGTCCCCTTTCTTAAACATTGGAATCACCAATGATCACTTCCAGGAGGGGGCGTAGGCACATGAGACTTATTAATGTTCATTGAAAAGGCTCAATGTATCAGATGGAATTAAATGTATGTGCAGTATAAAAACAGTATCTAAGTTCCATCAATCACATGAGTATCTATGATTTGTCCTTGTAGACGCATAATTGTCAACCTGTTCCATTGCAGAGTCTCTGTGATGGCCTAAGAATGCACAGTAGCATAATTGCAGCACCTACTGTCAGTTTTAGCTCATGAGGAGGCCTTCAGGGGGCATAGGTCCCTGTGATGTATTAATGGTTATTGGAAAAGCTAAACGTATCAGATGGATTGAGAAGCATGCATGGTATGAGAACAGTATCTAAGTTCCATCGATCACACAGGCCTCTATGATGTGTCTTTGTAGAAGTGTAATTGTCAACCTTGTTCCATTGCAGAGTCCCTTTGATGGCATAGGAATGTGCAGTAGCATAATTAAAGCAATTTCTTTCATTTTTAGCTCATGAGGAGACATTTTTCCTACAGTGTTTTGCTCTTCAGAGACTTAAACGTTGAGCTGGTAATTAAATGTTCATTGACACTGGAACCGCCATGCCCTGTGTGAAGAGAAGTGGTGGTGGAAAGAAGTAATTTCCGAATGGTTGTGATAGTGGAAGATGAAGGTGACCATGTAGAACTTTGCTCATTCTGTTTGTTGAAATGGTAACTGTTGTTGAAGAGGGTGCATTTTGCCATTTGGACAGCAGAGGACAAACGAATACTGATACATTGCATTTATATGCTGAAATGATAGCTGTTGTCAAAGTGGGTGCACTTTTGCATTTGTACAACAGAGGCTAACCTAACACTGAGCAACTGAGTACGGAAACATACCAAAGCATTTTATATATATAGATTGTGAAGTGGAGCAGCATAAAGTGACTCATCGGAATATTTAAAAATCAGGTTGATTTCGTCAAATTTTAAGTGGGCGGCCCATTAAATTCCCTTTGGCATGCATCACTTTTGAAGATTGCAGTTTCTTGAGTGTAGGTTGAATTTTGCATAGATGCTCTTGGTCTTCCCAGTACTCTTGTTTAGGCCTTAATAGTGACCATAAATAATTATTGGAATGTTCTCTGTTGTATTTTTCTCTTTATTATTGATTATTTGTATATTTAAAAAAGGTGTTGACCAAATTATACAATAAAAAAAGAGAAATACTTATTATATCAAATTCAGCTTGGTCTATCTTTTGGCGCAGTTTATGGAGTTCCCCATTGAACGTCAATTCTGTTTTGGACGATTTCTGAGCCTCTTCCTTAGTTCTCTGTGTTCTACTGTGATTATCTTGCCATGGATATTTTACACCATGGTGTCCCTTTGTTATTATTGCTTCACTGTTTTTTTTGTACCCGAGTGTCCTGCCTTGACTTTTCTACCTGTTGTCCTACTTTTATTATCACCCTACTACATTTTTTCATCCATGTGTCCCACTGTGATTATTGTCCCGTTGTAACATTTCTCACTTGTGTCCTGCTGTAATTTTGGATTCTGCCATTTTGCTTAATGGTGTCCAGCTTTGTTATTACTCCATGGTAACTTTGCTCACTGGTTCCCCACTGTGATTTTCTCCCTAGTGTCCTACCATGATTATTGCCTGTGACTCTCCTAGAGTTCCTACTTTTATTAATTGTGCTATAATGTTCTATACTACACAGTACTGTGATTCACTCATTGGTGTCCCACGGTAATGCTGTCCCATGGTGTTCCACTGTCATGTGATTTGCTCCTTATTGCCCTACAATGAATATGCCATCTGGTGTTCCACTGTACGTAATCCACTACTCGGATCTTGCTCCCTGGTGCACCACTATAATTTAGGCTATACTCAGATTTGCTTCCTGGTGTCCCACATTAATTCCATCCATTTTGTCACACCATGATTTCTGTTACACTGCAATTGTGCTCCCTGATATCCATAGTTATTCTTCCCCTTGGTGTTGCACTGTAAACGTAGCTGGGGTCCACTTTAACCACTGTTATACAGTAACTCTTACTCCTCATGCATGTTCCACCATAACGTGTGCTATTCTCAGATTCTACTCGTGGGTGTCCCACTGTAATTCTTCCCCTTGGTGTCCCATCAAAAGCTCTGCCCTATTGCAATTTGCTCCTTGCTGTCCCACAGTGAATCTGTTCCCTGATTCATCACCGTAATTTATGCTATATGTATTTCCTATTTGATGCCCCACCACATTTGTACTATGCAGTGATTTTACCCGGGTGGTGAAATAAATGGAACCTAATACTATTTCCCTAAAGCAAACTGATGCCGAAAACTGTGAAATACACTGCTCCTTGTAAGTGTGAGGTAGATGGCTAAAGTGATATGATCTGATATCATATGGCATTTAAAACGCGCCTATACACAAGTGTTTCAAGGCGTGATGAGGCAAGGGAGGGGAAACGAAGGGAGGACAGTCAACGATCCTACTAGGCCAAGTGTCATTCAGATTGCGCAAGTGCATGGGAAGGGGGAAGTGGGGAGGGGAAGTGCAGGGGTGGAGGGGAGAGTATAGTATATGGGAATAGACTAATAACGATAAGTAAAATTAATGGCCAGCAGGTGGCAAGTGCAAAGGTGAGTGCAGAAATCATGTGTCAAGTGCTGGTAGTGTGACTGTAGGGATACAGAAACCGTCCCCAAGTGTGGGGGTTGCCAGGAAGGGAGTGTGGGTATGTGAGACTGGCAGGGGAGGGACCTGAGCCCGAGATCACAGGGTGACCAGGTAACCGGTGCAGTTTCAATTCAGCCAGGAGGTCAGCAGGGGTGAGGAGGTGAGAAAGCAGAAGCAAAGAGAAAGGTTTTGAGGTTCTTCCTCAAGTTTCAGGGAGGCAGGGAGGCTGTTCGAGAGGGAAGCACCAGCCGCAGAAAGGGATCTACCACCAACTTGTTGCTTATAGGAGCGACTGTCCCTGAAGGAGTAGGAGGCCGATGAGCAACGAACTCGAGAGGGAAGATATTTAGGAAGAGAGTATTGAAGGTATTGAGGCCCCAGAAGGCCTTGTGGACAATGCCAAGGGTTTTGAGCTTAATCCTCACAGCTACTGGGAGCCAGTGCAGAGATTTCAGTACTGGTGAGATACGATCCCTGGGCTTGAGGCCAAGGACAAGTCTCGCAGTCCTGTTCTGGATGAGTTGCAGAGGGCGGAGAGTAGAGGCAGGCAGATTTAGAAAGAGGCTGTTGCAATAGTCCAGTTTAGAGAGAACCAGAGCTCTGCAGACAGTGAGCTTCTGGGGGAAGGAGTGGAAAGGAAGAATACCTCTGAGGAGGTGCAGCTGGTAGTGTGACTTCTTAGAGACATCAGAGATGTGAAGGGAGAAGGAGAGTGTGGAGTCGAACATGACCCGAGGTTTTTAGCCTCACAGGTGGGAGCAGGAAGAGGGCCAAGAGAGGCCGGCCAGAGAGTGACAGGAAAGGAGGGAGTGGATGTGCTGATGAGAAGAATCTCAGTCTTACTGGCATTAAGGCAGAGGTCATTGGCGGCACACCACTCCTGGATAGCAGACAGACAGTCAGTGATGAGAGACAGAGAAGAGGTGGCAGAAGGTAGCCTGAAAATGAGCTGAGTGCCATCGGCACAGCACTGAAGGTTGGGGCAGAGAGCGGCAATACAGTGGGCAAGAAGTGGCAGGTATTGATTGAACAGCCAGGGAGAGAGGACACCACAGGTAGAGAAAAAGATAGCAGAGAGGAAGGACCCAAGTTGGACCTGGGAGGGTCGGTCAGAGAGGAAAGAAGTCAGCCATGCCAAGGCCTGAACAGTGATACCCAGGTTATCACGGAGACAATTGAGCAGGATGGCATGTTTGACCATGTCAAAGCCAGAAGAGAGATCAAGCAAGATGAGGACACAGGGGGTGTTAGAATCAATGTTGGAGAGCTGGTCTTTACAGATGTTCAGGAGAGCAGTTTCCATGCCTCTGGCAGCTCTGAAGCCAGATTGATGGTCATGAAGACAACCAACAGATTCAGTGTAGATAGAATAAGAGACCAATGGACACTGCTTCAAGTTTAAGTGAGAGAGATACCAGAAAAATGTAACATTTGAGTTATGATTTCTGTCTCTTACCACCATTACATGAGAGATAACACTCGACATATTGAGCATTTGAGTACATTTCAACCAAAGAGTAAGTTTAAAAAACCTATAGTGGAATCTGCATTCATAGAAAGCTGTGCTGGCCGAAATGGAACTGCACATCCAAAATATCAAGGCCTAAGTGTGCAAATTTAAATCAGCAAGCAACAACCCAGCCTACAATGTAGAAATATTGATGTCAAACAATACACCAGCCAATGACGTCACCTGTGATTTTCTAAACTAACTTGTTATTGGCTTTCAAATGGAGCACAACTAATTGATAAGTGGAACCTGCAATGTTTTTCATTGATATCATGTGAAATAATTGTGATGCTGGAAATGCTTTTGGAGGGACCGGGCATCTTTATTCTTGTCCTACCACTTCTCTGTTGGTATTTTATGTGTTATTTTCTGCACATGAGTCCAGTTTGGATCCCTGGCAGTGCAGCAGCTCTTAATTTTTACCTATTGGTGAACAGTACCCATGGGATACCATTAGGGCACCCATGGGTAAGGGGACACCCTTGTAACCTTAGTGTATGTATGTTTTTGGGCACCTGTGTGTTGCCCACAGATCAGGGTATGGGCTGGTGGCAGCTACATACTGAATTGACAATGGCTCTGGGTATCCACTATTTTGGGGCTACCCAGGCCCTGCCATAGGAATCAATGGATTCTTACACAAAGGCAAGATGGCCAGAGAGGTTTCTGTTGCCTTTCCCCCTATTTTCTCAAAGTCCTGAAAAGCACTGGCTCTGTTCCCTTCCCCTCAACGGCTGTTGACTGGAAGGACCATATATGGCTCTGAGGGGGCATCCCGCCAGAATGGCTGGAGCCTTCCCAGACACTGCCTGTTGTGCGTACACCCTTGGGGTGGAGCCTGTCTGTATGGAGTATGGTGTTAATGTGCATTCTGTGTTGTGGATGTCTGCTTTTGGTTGTGTGACACAATGCCTGAGCCAGCCCTGACTGAAACTGGAATGAATGCAGTGGGGTGCTCTGAAAGGGCCAGGAGTTGCCCCCAAATCACATCCTGTGTTGTGGGTGTATGGTTTTGGGTGAATGGCCTGAATGCCTGTGAACCTGATTGGGGGCTGACATAATGAATGCACTTGTTTGTGATTGGCTGGCAAACCCTTGCTCAGCCTAAGTAAATAGGTAGTGTTTTTTTTATTTTTATAAAAGGGAACCTCACGCTCACTGCCTTGTCAGAAGTTGAAACAAGAAACCTGAAGCAGAAGTTAAAGTCATTTTATGCTTGTATCCTGGGTCCAGCTGGAGGAAGAAGTCTCTGGCTGCAATTGTTCAATTAATCCAAAGGCTGCAGTGCTGACTTAAGGACTGAACCATAGAGGACCTAGATAGGCGACCTCTTCCCATAGCAATGAGGGAACATTGTGCAACTGCTGCTCTTCACCCAAAGTGTCCTGGTAGCCAGTCCTGTGTGCCTGCCGTCTGGAGAAGGGATCTGCGTAGGTACAGAAGAGGAGTGCCTGGACATCTTGAAGCCATGAAGTCCATCTGCATCACCCAGTGTCCAACAGAGTGTTTGTGACAATGGAAGCCAAGCTGCTGAGTATCACCCAAAAGTGGGTACCGTGGCATAGTGCTGCCTGACACCCAGAGCTGCAAATGTTCCAACCATCTAAAGAAATCTTCAAGGGACACATCTGCCATGGCACCGATCCACTTTTCCACACCAGAGAAGATCCAGGGTCGCTGCCTGCCGAGAAGTGTATGCCGGGTTCCTCCTGCCACCAAAATCTGAATATGATGACTTGAGGCGCCAGACTTTATGAGGGTCCGCAGTCCAGTCCAGTGGTTGTGTTTAGGTTGTCAGAAGCCATCCTGAAATCCGTGCTGCAGCTGCAGCACTGAAGAACCAAAAAGCGGTAAACCGCAAAATCCTAAAACCCGACACCTACTTCTGACACTGCACCCGTTGCCACCAAAAGTTCTCAACAACCAACAAAGGGCTTATCTTTTTCAGCCATGATTTGTCGAGGTCCACAGCAAGTTTCATCTTCGTGGGACATCCTCAGTAGCAACCCAACATTGGAGACCACTGCAACAGACCTGCATTGCTGCATTTCTGTTTGTTCCCTTCTCCTGCTCGACCCTGACATCCCAGTGGCTCCTTCTTTCAAGGGGGATCCATCCACGAGGGGCATCATCGTGTGAAACCGAGAAACTCCCATCACTTCGCCTTCCAAGGCACCAAGGTACTGTTATGAGGGAGAGCGTCTTCGATCATTAGAATTCATCCAGGGGTCCAAGATTCATCTTGGATCCTGTTCTCCTGTGGCTTTCCAGGTACTTTGGGCTAGTGGGATCTGTAGAACGAGATGCAGACTATGAATGAACATATTTGGATTGGGCAGTAATATACAACATAAAGTACACCTTAACCTTTCCTTGCAGGTTGCCCAGGTGGGGGGGATCCTCACACAGTATTGCATTTTATCCTAAAGAAAGCATCCCACCTATGTTCTAATTATTACCTGCCTATCTAGAGTAAGGTTTTATGAAGTTAGCCCTTGCCTAATAATTTAGATGTTTTTTTAATAACTATCAGCAGTTGGTGCGTTACAATTGAATTTAATGGTAACAGTGGTACCACATAGAAGTGTATATATTGGGTTAAATTAACTGATTAGATTTCTAGTAACAAAGAGAGTCTTATTTATTTGTAACTATAGACGTAACATTTATGTCATTGAATAAAGCAACAAGGGTAACACCTGTCATTGTGTGTGGTCATTCCATTGTGGGAGCTTAGGGATTAACTGTACCCAATAACCAGTCTGCATCACCTCCCTTGAGTCTCAGCCTTAGTTGCTCATCCACATTTACCATTAGAGAACCTTGGGTGGTGTGCTCTGTGCCTCTACCCCAACTATACAGTGGACAGAAGTACTAAGCACTAATTCTATTGGTTTCAACTCAGCCGACATTGTGCTGACCTTAACTTCACCTGAATTTCAACTCGAAGCAAAATCCCTTCCACCTTTGGAAGTCTTCCAGGGAAGGATATTAGAAAAATACTTTTAAATTACAAGAATACAAAATCAATGGGCTTCACACAAGATTGAGATATGGAATAACCAGATGATTGGAGTCTAAGCAATTTTGTTGCCAGCCACAAAGGTAAAATAGTGTATTAGCTGACAACCTATTGACCCTGGTCATCATAAAATGCAACATGTGTGTTGGAATAATGCAAAGGGAACAAAACAACCATGTAAACTGACTCACATTAATCATTAATCATTAATCAAGATCTCACAAGGAGCTGTTCTCATGTACAAGGCACATGGTTCCCAGGGAAATTGTAGGGCAGGTTTAGGCATGTATGTTTCTCTTGATTTTAAAGCAGCACATATTTATGATTGACTTTAGATATAGAAAGTGAATATTACCCATGATCTTTGAACGACAAGACATGAAGCTAAGTGAGTTTAAAAGAGCAACTGCTCTTCTTTGATTTGGCACCAAATTATGCCTTTATACAATTTCTAATAATGAATAAAATGAGAAATAAATCATAATTTCAAAAAGCATTATGTGTCATGATGCCTACCCCCGGAGCACCAGGCCAGGGCCAGCACCCCCGGAAGCAGGCATCATGCCCTCGGGTAATAGCCCAGCGGCCCATTATAGGGGCTCTTTGAACTCAGTCCTGGCGCCTTTGGCGCCAGGCTCATGTTAGACATCAGTCCTGGGGCCATAGGCACCAGGCTCATAAAGGGAGGTGTTTTGTGCACTTACCTGATGCAGACCATGGTGCACGCTTCAGGCCTCCCTGAGACCCGAAAGGGACTATTTTTTCATAGGGACTATTTTTTCACTTGGGCGTGGCCAGGGAAGGATACATACCTAGTTGGGGAAGGATACATACCTGGGACTTCTTTGGAGGCTATTTAAGCCACGCCCAGACAGCAGCTCATGCTTCGCGTTGTTCTGCTTCCTGCAGCTTAACGCTCACCGTGTCTGCTCCTGCTCCTGGACTCCAGCCACGCCCGCCTCGAACCTGGAAGACCTGCAAGGAAGGAAGAGAAGAGAAAGGTGAAAACCAAGGACTATTTCAAACGTCTTACCTGCATCCGGAATCTTCTCGCCAGCATCCCTGAAGAAAGACTTCCATTTAAAAGCATTGCGTTGCTCGCTGCAGCGCCACGCTTCACTCACCTGTCCTCGAGACATCTACCGGCTCCATCGCGGCTGTCAGCATCGGACGCCACATCTCTGCACCTAGGGGAGAGAGGAAGAAACAAAAGGTGAGCAGAAAGAACACAGAAGGAAAACCTGATTAACAGCCATAATACTTACCGGCTTTTCTTCCACATTTCGGGTCTGCGCCGCCCCGTTGGCAGGTACCGTACCCCGGCCCCTATGGGGAAAGGACAAGAGACATTTCTGGGGAATGATAAGGACATTTAGAGGGATCGCCCTCATCACTTCTCACCTCGGCAGTTTAACCCCTCGACGCATCGCCTTCATTCTGCACCTGAAATAAAGGACAGATCACAGGTTAGAAAGACAACATAAAGGGGGCCTCGCTTGAACTTTGAACTTTCATACTTACGGCGCATCGCTCAGGAAAGTCAAGTGGATTTTGCCAGCGCCATTCTGAAAACCAGTGAAGTAACTGGACGAACACGCGCCCCTGCACCAGAAGCAGGATGGAGAGTTCATCCTTCCAAACCATAAGGTGAGCTTAAACCGGGGTTTGGAGGAAGTTAGAGAGGAACGAAGGGGGAAGGGGGAAAGGGGGGAAGCTAGCACACTATTCTGCAGACTGTTAATCCCCTTTCTCATCTGCAGAAGGATATTCCTACGGGCCAGGCAAGCACGATTTGGAGGTCCTGTCCAATCGGTGTTACGGGTCCTGCGCATCACGCTAGAAGAGGCCACAGCAATCCAGACTAGACCAGCACCCCGTGGGAACCAGGTGAGCGTTACATTATGCTGAACAGGGTGTTGCATATCCACATGTGCTTCGCAGATACAGAGTACAATCATCTTGGTTTCATTTAGTTTGCATATTACTTGCATAAATGATGGAAGTAAAACTAAATTGCTGTCAAAGGTATTTTGAGTGATTTTGGCCCTCACAATTTATTTATCACAAATATACAAATAAACTAAAATATATGAAAGAATCACTTGCAGTCATTGTTGTTAGGTAATCATGCATCTTGTCACCTAATGTATTTGCTACACTATGGGCATCAGTTTTTAAACTAGTTGGAGGAGGGGGCTTTCATGTGGCATCCAGTCACCAACTCTTGAGGGGTTAGATGGTGATCTGAGTGAGGCTGGTTTCTTAGAGCATATAGGGCAAGGAGTAGGCAATGTAGCATCCCCTCTTTAGAGTTATCTTGATGTTTTCAATCTTTTCCTTCAATAATCCATTTGATCGTTTACAATTACCATTCACCTGTGGGTGATAAGCAGAAGAAAAAGTATGCTTAATGCCTAATAGAAGAACTATTTTCTTGAACAACTCATTTACAAAATGCGGTCAATTATCAGACCGCAAAACCTCACACTCTCCCCATTTTAGAAACACTTCACACATAAGGAACTTGGCAGGGCATGTGGCATCTGGGTGTGTGCATGGACCTGTCTTGATCCATCTAGAAAAAGGACATAGCACAACCAGCATATCTCTGTAACTGTTGAATGTCTGTAGCATGGCTATATAATCTATTTTTAGGTGCTGAAATGGGCCATTGGGTGTAGGAATTATTCCTCTGACTGTTCGCAAAGTGTGCCCTGCAATACATTTCTGGCACACAATACAATTTACAATAAACTGCGCTACATGCTCTAACAGGTTTGTTAAAAACCACTCTTCTGATATTGTAGCAGCTAAACTCTCTCGAGTCACATGTGCAGGGTAGTGAAGCTGCTCCAGTGCTACCGTCAATAATGCTAGAGGTATAACTGGCTTTCCAGTCCTATCCTGTCTCCAACTTGCCTCAGTGGGGTATAAAGAACACCCCTTCTTCTTCCATAATTCCTTCTCTTGTGCTCTGGTGCTCACCCGTGTATCTCAATTAACTGGACAATAGACAGCATGTTAAAACCCTCCTCTGTGTCGTGCTGTCATTTGTTTAACACTTTCTATTTCAAAATGAGAAATTGGGAAATTGGCTGCTTCTTTGACCTCTAAATCTGCTAGGCCATTTCTGAGAGAAATACATCTGTCCTTTTAGAATGTGCTGCCCATTGTATGACTGCTAGAGTCAATGGGAGTGCTAGTACTTCAATAATTGTATCCAATAGGGCCACATGTTGCACTGGAGTGGTGTCTGCATGGAGGAAGCCCCTCTTATTCCAGCGTGACAGACCTGCATGTACAGTTGACGTCACATAGGCGGAATCCGAGTACAACGTCACCTTCTCATCTTTGAATCTCTGAAGTGTGATGATAAGCTCCACTAATTCTGCACCATGTGCTGAGCAATGTGTAGGCAATCTCGCACTTGTCACTACTTCAAATTCACCCTCTCGGTTCAGCTTTACTACTACTGATCCAGTATGCCTTTTGCCAGTCGTTTGATCAATTTTTGAAAAACCATCAATAAAAAAAACTTCCCCCCACCCAAGGGTATTCATTATAGTTCTCAGTATATGCTGTGCAATCATTTACAGAATTATCCTCTCCTACTAATTCAACTATGAAAGTTGCTGGGTTCACTGTCTTACATCTGACAATTCTAATCGCGGGATTCAATATTATTACCTTATATCCTGATGCTCTCTGTGTGGTCAATGTACATTTGGGTTTCTCTAAAATCACAAATAATGCATGCTCAACAAATAATGTTACTGAACACCCCATTGTTATGCTTAAGAAGCTTTTTCAATTGTGAATGCAGCAGCAGAAGCTAAAGACTGCTCACAAGGATAATGCCCTTTCAGAACTGGATTTAAAATCCCACTATAATAGGCTAATGGTTTGTGTCCATGTCCTAATGTCATCTTTGGTGTAAGGACGGCTGCCATGACTTCTCCATTTGAATGAGATACAAAATAAATGTCTTCATGAAAATCTGGAATTACCAACACAGGGGCTATACTGATTGCCTTTTTAAATTCTTCAAATGTTACAGTCATTTCACCTGTCCATATTATTTTACTCTTGCCCACCTGTGCTTTTTTAAGCCCTATTAAAAGTGGTTGAATATAAGTACTGTAATCGAAAACCAAGGCCCTGCAATATTTATATAGGCCTAAAAACAGTTGCATTTCCCTCACTGTTTTAGGTTCTGAGGTCTTCATAATTGCTTCTGCTCTTTCAGGCACCACTTTCCTCCCTTCATGAGAAATCATTTGTCCTATATACAATGTATTCTTGCTATGGGTGAGTAATACCAGTCTGTGCGCTCAACCCCTGGTTTAGTTAGTTGGGTACTCTTAATAACAGACCTGTCCACATTAATTGGGGCTGCATGGCTCAGTAGGCACTGATATTCACCAGTCGGTCTGATTGCTACAAAGGATGACATTTTTTTTTCTTTTCTATAGAGCCTTTGTGCTTAGGTTTTTGGCATCCCCACAGTTTTCTGAGTTATACAATAATTTGTGAGACACTTGTTAGTGTCTAAATATAGGTTGCACACTTTATTTCATATATTTTTCATTCATGTACTTCACATAAGTTAATTCACTTTAAACTTATTTGATTTTGTTTCACAGGTATCACTATTGCACACGTTAATTCACTTTGTGTATTTATTTGTGACATAAACTGTGACTTTTCTGGTGTTTGGTGTGCTATTGCTTGGTTTATTTACAAAAAACATTTGATGTGAAATAACAAAATAGGAAAAGGACCAGGGTGACTGAACCCTGTGTACACACTTCTCACAATGTTTACACAAAACAAAAACTATTTATCATGTATTAAATCATTGGATAAAAAAGAAAATCTTTGTCTATTTTAAAGTTTAATGTTGTTTAACCAATCAGAAACAATGCTGATCATTGTGTAAAAATTCTGAGAGGTGTGTACACAGGCTTTAGTCACCCTGGTCATTTTTCTATTTTGTTATTTCTCCTTTTGTGACCACAGCATATATTTTGGTCATCCTCCCCCTTTCTCTAATAATGGAAATTTTGAAAATCCTGGTCCATAATCACACCTGCCTACACTTCTTGTTTTCCAGGTGGGGCTAGTCTCACCCATTTGTCTCCATCCTGGTAGTTCCCTTAATCTGCTTGCATAAGGAGGGGATACATTCCCTGCACTGCACGATCGTGCTTTTGGTTGCTCAGTGTATGGTGTCGATTCTGGTTTTCTCTATTTGGGGTCTGCTAAATCTGTCGATTTGACCCCTTTTCTACATTTGATTCTTTGAAAATGTGCATGCACTCTCCCTTCATGCTCTTTCATTTTCTTCCCTCTCTTCGTCTGTCATTATTATGCTCCATCTGTTTATCTTGCCTATCCTTCCTCTCATCATGCTGTTTACTTTCATCGCGTGTTGAGATATATGTGTGTTCTCTACTTCTGCTCTCTTCCGCATTGTCCTCATTGTTATAAGCAGAGGGATCATATGTCAGTTTAACATACCCCGTCACTGCTTTCAATTCCTTTATGTGAAGAGACCACGAATTTGTCCATTTCAGCCTCTTATTTACTGCTATTTGACTTAATTATACTCAGTGTCATTGCTCCTCTTGGCCTCTAGAGACTTGCTCCAATACTTGCTGTTTTTCTTCTTCTGTAATCTAAGAGAAATATGTCCCATCCATGGCTTATCTGTCTGCCTCCCTTTGTACTTTGCAGCTCTTCCTTAAAAATAGCACCAGTGGTCCCAAGCCAACATTGACTCCTCTTTGTTTTGCACAGAAAGCTTTTCTTTCAACGTCTCCTGACTCTGCAATACTAATCGACTTCTGAGGTATTTGAATTGAATATTTACACAAGCAGGAGTCCATTTTCGAACTATGGCCATCCTTGCCATGTTATATATTCCTCTATAGCAAGTTTCTATATATCTTTTCTACCTCTTGTTACTGCGCATTTGCACTTATTGGTCAGCAAGTTACTTTGTCTTCTTTTGTATTCATGATTACTTAATTGTTTCGTACATGTTTTCTTTATCACTTCAGTTACATCATCACTCTTAAGTATTTTCATATTGTTTCAACATTGCTATGTATATCTTCTCCATTACACCACTCTGCCCTCGTCAGATTTCACTCAGCGCTCCATGATGTCCAATGGTGCAAACTGACATCCTTCCATATGGCATCCTTCCACACTTTTTAGTGCGAGTGTTCATTCAAAATGGTTGTCTGAGTGCATGTTGTCTCTCATACATTCGATGAGGTATAGGCATAACACATGGAGTCTCACACAGGGCCCTTCTCCTGCTGCTCCATTATGATGGCAGTGACGGGGCAGGAGTTAGGGAAAATTAGTCCACCTGCTCCTCTACATATCAAATCAGGTCCCACTCCCATAGTGGTGAGGCACTATCTTTTGCCACTGCCAGAGAAGAATATACACACCCACACACATCATACAATTGTACTGGACAATTGTAGAGTGTTCCTCTCAGGATAATCTACCCAACTAGTCATAGCCTCCAGATCTCCACCCCTAATTTTATCCAGTGTTCAATTTTGACCGTGAGTGTTCCTCAGGAGTGGGAGTCACCCACCCTATAACAAACTCATTTTCTATGTCCATGCCGGAGGGTGAACAAGGGTAGCTGTGACTCATTGCTCACCTTAGGGATCGGTCCACATGGAGAATCATTTTAGAGCATGCTACCTGTCACTTAATTCCATTTACTATTACCAAGGCCAGCTAGTCTGTACCAAACGCATCCCTTAGACATTCACCATGAGTGAACAAGGTTAGCAGAGGACCTAACCTCACCCACTTACCCAGTTTGATTGCATCCATATCCTGGTCGTGAGAACCATATATTTCTTTAAGACCGCAAGAGTGGGCTCCAAGACATCGTCTTTGCCTGGAACTCTCTTGTGCTATAGTGCCTGACCTACCTGTCTGAATCTGAGTAGTTTTCCAGGGACGCCTGGGAATTGTACCTGATACTGATTTTGGAATTTGACCAGTAGCTGGGCATCACTGCGCCCCCTGTCAACAGTTTGTCAGCCAACCCCTTCACTAGTTGAGCATCTGTGTGTGTGTATCTGTCAGTGCCTGGGAGCGGTTGTGTGTGTGCTAGAGTCATCCTGGTTGACAGACTAGAATGGTAGGGACTCAGTGGTGCTGACCTACCCCCTGTAGTGATTTAGTATTTGTCCTGAGATACTTGTCAAGAAATTTTAGTCTGTGTACAACACCTTTTTGCCTGTCAAAATTATACATTCTGTCAAACAGGGAGTGAGCCTTTCCCCTGATGTCCTGGTGCCCTCATGGCCACAGTGCATGGCCCGGATAGTGACAGGTGGATGCCAGGATGGCATAAACAGATGAAGTGCCAGGGCCTAATGGCTTGGTCCCTAGACGGCTCATTTGATGAGATTCACCTAGCTCTGGAAGGTGATGTTTTTAAAAGGGAGAAAAGGAGCTCAGCAGTTAGGCAGTGGGAGGCCTACATGTTGTGGTTCGAGCAAAGTGTGCCTGTGGCCAGGAAGAAGTGGCTGAAACAACAAGTGACCCTAGAGAAAAAGCCAGAACTGCATAATCTCGAGAAGAAGATGTAAAAGCACTCCAGTTATAGGTGTGACCCTTACCTATTCCCAGTGTTACCCCCAGTGACCATTTCTGCCCCAGAGGATGTCCTAGAATTTTCTGTGCTTGCTTCCCACCCAGCTATTCTGCTTCCTTCCCAGTCCCTGCCCCTTGTCCGTATGCCCCTGCTGGGTCAGCCCCTGTTCTCTCTGACCTGGTTGAGACTGCCCTCCAGATGGTAAACGCACCCTATGGGGGCCAATGTGGAGCTTCTTGAAATCTTTTAGCAGGGGAGGGAGCTGGAGAGAAGGAATCAGTCACCACTCCCAGATGCCCTGCTGAACCCCAAGTACTGGAGCTATCAGAAACCTCAGTATATGTCTCAGCCTGTCCCCGGCCATAATCCACCTACAGCCCGGTATCCATCCCAGTTACATCGCTCATGCATCAGAACCAGTGCACCTATTGTAAGGAATATGGCCACTCGAAGTACCACTGTCCTCAGTAGATTCATCATAAGCACAGCTCGAATCCAGACCCATGCCTCTCATCCCCCAGCCAGCAGTTGGAACAGCCAGGGTGCCTCTTCTGGCACCACCTTGCAACCCAAGTGCCACAGCCAGGTCAGAGTCCCGTCCAGGTCCCACAAGCTTGATGGGAACTGGACCCAGATGAAGTACCCCTGGCACCCCAACTCATCACCCGAACCATCCATTTCCCTTCCAGTGGCCCCTATGTGACAGCCCATGCAGGTAACAAGTGGCCCACCTTCATTACGCTCAGGCTGGGGGAGTTCCCGAATGCCCCAGTGTCTGGCCAAATGTCACAGCTGTAAGAGTAGAGGTCATCCCCTCCAAGGTGCCTGTTTAATTATGGTGCACTGCATCCTCTGGCCTACTACAGCACTCCAATTGACCCTGTCGCTGCTACCGTACCCTCTTGTCTGTGCGATGTTGCAAGTTCCTTGTCCCTGGTTCATTCTCCCCAATATACCATGACAAGATCCTGTAGCAGAACTGGCAAACTTGCTACACACACTGCAGGCTACCCTAGGAACAGAATAGACCACAAAGCTCAGGGAAAACAGAAACGAAGAATGGGGAGCTCAAGAACATGCTAGCAAAAGTGTGCGCACAGACAGGACTACGTTGGCCAGGCCAGGCACCTTGCCCTCGTGTCCATGGGAGGGTTGCCCAACCACTTTGCTGGACTCTTTCCACTTGAGATCCTGATGGCAAGACCAATGCCCCTGCTGGCTGCAGCTTCTCCCTCTGTCAACAAGTTGCCTTTGGCATTGACTGATGATTAAATTCTGGCACATTTCAAACACCTACATCTGTCATGAGAAAGATCTACTTCCAAGTTAAAGAGGCACAGCCTGTGCCAGGCCAGCAACTTTGCCGGCATGGGAAAAGTCTGTCTTCTCTCACTGTGGGGAAGTAACCTGTGTTCGGAAGACAGCACTGCATGAACTGTGATATTTTTGAACTTTGATATTCTTTTACTTTGATATTTTAGATTTTGATATTTTTTATGTTATTTTTCAAAATGTATTTTTTTACTTTGATATTTTTGATTTTGATATTTTAGAATTATATTTTTTAACTTAATTTTTTAATTTTGATATTTTGAACGTTGATGTTTTATATGATATCTCTTTGAAAGATTATATTCTTGAATTTAAATATTTTTACATATTTTTGCATTTTGACATTTGTGAATTGCGTTATTTCGAAATAGGATATGTTTGCAGTTTGATCTGTGTTTGGGATGTGACAGTTCTGCTTTGAAAGTCTCACAGTCTCTTAGTGTGACCATCATACAGCTACAGTATACCAAGCTCACTTTGCTTTAAGTGTATTTATTATTCACTTTCTGTTCCAGCGTACCAGCTTTACCTTTCATCTTTCTTTATTGCACTATTGCATAACCCATCTTTATGTACCAGTTTTGATTGCTTTCCAGCTTGCTTTCTTGTAAGATCTCTGAATTCCCCTGGCCGAAGGACTTGGAGGACCAAGAGGCTCTGGCTAATCTGCACACGCTCTGCTATAAATGGGTGTTCTTGCTCCCTCTTGCCCCTTAAAGCCAAGATAATGAAAATGATTGCTTTGCTTCCTCTTCTCCACCCTACTGCGTTAATGGACTACCAAGAGAACTTTTTTCCTTCAGATCTGGTGGTCCATGAACTCAATCAGACTGACTGCTGGATATGTACCCGTATGCCTTCCCATCAGGGCGAAGAGTTCCGGCTCCAGGCCATCCCGGGGAGCCCAATGCACACCTGGAAAAAGCAGCTCTGTCAGGTACAAGTCCACCTTCCCTGTGCGCTTTGAGTGTGAATGTCAAGAAGGGGCAGAAGATGTGGGCACCACCACCAGATGCCAGTCCACGTGCTCTGGTCGCACCAGCACCCTATGGTCATGAAAAAACTGGCAAGTTCTAACATGGACTGCCCTGAAGAGAAAGCAAACTGAATGTCCTCTCCCTGCGTGGACACTACAACACACTTTGCAACAAAACAGCCCTGCATCCTTTCTTATATTGCCTGTCGGGTATGAAAGCTGCCCTTGGCTGAGTGCCAGCCAACAGACACCTGATTGACACCTGAATACATCTTTTGGATATGAGGCAGAAAAGCCTACATGCAGCTGCTGGATTACTGGAGCAGCAGCTGCACCCTGGGCCATGTGGTGCCTCGTCCATGTGGTGCCACTCCACAGCTGTATGGCCCCACAATATTATCTCAGATGGGTGTCATGAGAGTAGGTTGGGCTGTGTATTGGTTGCAGGCAATTCTGGAGGTGGTGGCGAATGAGACTGCTGTCTCATTGGAAACATTAACCACTGAACAGAGGGAGTTGAGAAAACTGGGTTTCCAAAACCACATGGCCCTCAACATGATATTAACTTCCCAGGGTGGAACGTGTACACTTATTGTGCCAGAGTGTTCTGTATTTGTTCCAGACTCCTCTCATGCAATCTTTGACCGGGCAGATCACCTCCCTTGTGGCCCCCACATTGATGCATCCAAGGACTTTCTGGGTGGAATAAAAGACTGCTTAAGCTTCTTCTGGGGACAATAACTTTCATTTGTCCTGTATGCTGTTGGTGGGTTGCTTGCACTAATTGCCATCTGCAAACTACTTTGGCGCCTCTTGTCAAAGTGTTGCCAGACGCCTGGGCCCTACTTGACCATGGCTCATAGCCCCCTCACATCCTGGAATCCGGCCTCCCTAAACCTAGAACTTTACAGACTGTACTTGATTGAGGTGTGATGCTGGTGTCCAGCCCAGTTGATTTGGCCCTGTTGGGGCCATGTGGGCTGTCTTTCTGTTTCTGTTATGGAAGGGAAGGAGGTGTTAGGGTCTGCCTTTTTTGTTGTTTCCTGATGTTTCCATGTCTCCCTGGATGTCTGACTAAGTGAGGTAATCCGTGGAATGTTTAGATGAGGGCTGGAATGTTGTGATATGATTGAGGTCCTGAGTGCTCCACCTGAGGCAGTTGGAATGATGTAGCCTGGGTGGTGGGAGCCAGTGGGCTCCTTTCCTGATGTTCGCAATATCTACTATGATGATAATTTACCTGATGGCATCTAAACCTGAAGAAACTGAATAAAGAAGCTTGAGTAACTTTCCTGCTGCCTCCTCTGTGACTTAACCACATAGCAGTCCGCTTTCAGGAGCAGAGGGTGACTGTGGAAATGGCATTCTCCATGTATGGACCCCTGAAAGCCTTCACCTGTGTTTCACATATATGTCAGTTGTTGTTTACTGTGGGCTTTCTGTATTTTTCCTTGTTGCCAATGTATTGCATGACATTTCATTTTCCCAAATGTATTTTTCATCATGCACTGTATGTGTGCCCAGGTCAGGCACCATCTGCTAGCTTTACAACCAGGGTAAACTGCAGCCTGAGGGGCTGGCCCTCCCATTTCTTCCTTAGAAACTTCCTCCCTTCCTCAGTAACATCATATGTTGTCCAAGTTTGTGTTTGCCCACCTGTCTCCCTTCATGTCACCAAAGCCTCCCTAACCCTGTGAACAACCAGAAATCAGTTCCACCTGTTGTGTCCATCATGGGGGTGGTGCTGGAGGGGGGAGACAGCTGTGGAGAGAGGACTTGTCCCTGCCTATGTTTGCCCACCTGTGATGCCCCTCTCCCTTACTGTCCTCCTTCATCCCTGGGAACAGCCAGAAACCAGTTCCACATTTTGATTCCATCAATGGGGTGGGCTCCGGATTGGGGTAGTAATAGCCTTATAAGTGTGTGGAGGTAGGATATGGGGCTCTTTTTGGTTTTTGGCAGTGTTGAGCTGACCATGTGGGTGGGTGCAGAAAAGATGAGGATGCCCTTTAGCAGGTACCCTTTATCCCTGTCTGCCCTTCTCCATTCTCCCACTTTTCTTATCCTTCTCCCCTAATATGGTCAATTTTTCCACCAGTAGACCGCCTTGCCACTCTGCCGCTGCATGTCCCTCATTCTTTCTATTTTTCTCTCTTTCTCTTTCTCTCTCTCTCCTTCTCTCTCTTTCTCTCTCCTTCCCCATCCTTCTCACTCTTTCTCTCTCCTTCATTCCCTATCTTTCTGTCTCTCCTTCTCTCTTGTTCCCTCTTGCTCTCTTTCTCACTTGCTCTCTCTCATTCGATCTTTCTCTCCCCCTCCCTCTCTCTCTCTTTCTTTCTCTTCCTCTTTCTTTCTCTCTTTCTTCCCCTTTTCTCAGCCCTCACCCTCTCTACCAGACCTTTCTCTCCTCTCTCCCACCATCTTCCCATCAGCTTTTTTCCTCCTCGCACCCCACTTTCTCTCTCTCTCTCATCACTCCCCAGCTGCTCATTCTTTCTTCTCTCACCCTTCCCCAAAGTCTCTCTCTCTCTATCTCATCCTTCCCAGCAGACTCCCCACTTGGCTTTTCCTTGAAAACCGTTACCGTCTTCCCTTGGTGTCGCTTCTCTGCCCCACATCCGAGGTTACTCCAAAGTTCCCTGGGTCCCATGAAAGTGTGTGTGTCTAGCTTGTATGCCTGCCATCAATGCCCGCCTTGTGCCTGCAGCCCATTACAATCATCCGTGTCCTGTGTACCTAACATATTATGCTGGCAATAAATCGACTTATCTGCCTGTAATAAATCTCTTTTGCAAAGACTTTGTTACATTAATTGGTGTTCCCATTTTTCGGTGTAGCCTGCCTGTTTTTGCCAGAGGGGGCACCCAGTCCGTCTTCACACACAAAGCACCCTCACCGGCTCAGTTAATACCTGGCCCAAAAATGTGGCTCTGCCTGGCGTCTCCCACACAGCCTTCCCCATTTTAGCCTGCCTCCCAAGTCCACAAATGTGATTAAAAAACATTAGTATTTGTGTTTTTTTTATTACTTTTAATGCAAAAAACAATAATACTTGTAGGGTATTCATTATGAGTGAAATAAGATCATCTGGCTTGCAGGAATTAATTTCATATAAAGTTATTGTATTGATATCTTGCCAAAAAAAATGTCTCTCGCGACCAATAGATGTCACGTTATTTGGAAGTTCAGAATCATTTGAAGGGTGGATGGGGATGACGGGCGGTGGGCGGGCATTATTTACATACCAAGAAACAGCAAACTTATTTGTACTACGACCAAGAGAGAGTGTCTGATGTGTACCTGTTTCAAGCAATGGAAATAAAGGCTCCCACTGAGTGGATTGACGTGAGTGTCAGCGCTGCACTGTAGCATCGCACATTTCCTACACACGATGCCCCTATGTGACGAGAGAGTTGCAACAAATAGGTTTAAACCGCACCTTAGTTTTGAAAGCGCACAGGACAGGAGAGGGCAAAAGCAATGACCACACGTGACGCAACGGTGTGGTGATGATGGCGTCATTGCGCATCTAAGCAGAAGCCATTTAAGTGTAGGCTGAAATGAAGGACATGTTCTTGAATATATTTAATAGAAGTAATTCACCAAGAGTTACAGGTGCAGCAGAGGTGCAAGAGCACCTTTCTCTGCACCTCCGCATCTGCAGCTGTCACTTCAGGAATCACTACTGATTGGAACTGTAAGGTGAAGGAGGGGCAGCATGCTGCACCAAGGGACCCTCAGCAAGCCCTCCATGGCAGGAGGCCCACATCTGAAGCAGATCAGAGCACTCCCCCCTGGTGGTTCGAGATGCCCCGATGCCCTGTTTCAAGCCGCCATTGTGCACATTTTGCACTTTTTGAGCCACGTTTGCGAATCAGAACAAGCACACAATTAGGGTATTTTGCACACATCTCTGTGTGCAGGGCACATGCAAGTGGATACAACTCTTTGGTGAACTGGGCCCAACGTTTATATAAAAATAAGCACACTGTTAGATTAATCTTTCTACTGTTAAAAGGATGAATATAGCAACATCATTTCTCCTAGAAATCTATTGTTACTCCATCAATGTTTTTTCGCTTTCCTGCCCACGCAGGTGAATAGGGATAACTTTTGGATCCCCATCGATCCTGGTTGCCGCATTTTTGCGCATTTATTTTGCCAAAGGCATTTTTGCCGAAGTTTATACTTTTTTGTAACCACAAACAGCAGGGGGCGGGGTAGGGGGCTGCCCACACCAGCATTTCCACCCCCAGTCCCCTCCTTACTAAATCCCCTACCTATTCTTACCATCTGCAAGTTGGTGGTAAAAAAGTGGAAAATAATTCTGCAAAAATACATGAATCTATGGTACTGCTCTCTTAGGTGCCCCGACATGCGACATTAGTAAGTTACCCCATATCACATTATGCAATATCCTAAGGGCTTAAATGGCTGAAGTCTAAGTTGGGGTGCCATACCCCCCACCATCAGAGTCAGTAACAGAGCCAGAAAAGAACGGGAATCCCTACATTTTGCAGTGCCCCAACCCATGACCGCCAAGGCACATGTACCAAAGTATAGTACAGTACTAGAGGCCTATGCTACCCCTAAGAGCCTTTTGGCCAGTTTCGTTTCCAGATTCTTTTGCCTGGGGTGGCCCAAGTGGGGCACTGATTTATGCAGGTGTTGAATGGTACAAGCACGTGCACACACCACACACACACACACACACGTCTGAATAGGATAATAGGGAGGCACATGGGGTGGCCAATCAGATTCCAGAGGTAGCATGTGCCACCCCAGGCCACTCGATGGACACACCTATGCGTTTGGCAAATTAATAAATGGTTCATTTAATGTTTTTCTGTAGTAAATGCAATTTTGTAATGTATTTTACTTGTTATCATGAAATATGCTTCAGATTTCAAAATTCACTAAAGTGTTTTTAGCACAAAGATAGTATTTTCTATTGTGCATGTTGATTTTTGCACTTCGGTGTTTGTGTGCAATGGAGCAGAGAGCCCCTCTGTGTCCAAGTCAGGGGAAAGACGAAGTCCTGGGGAACTGGGCCAATGGGGAGCATATAGCAGACAGCCTAGGAAAATTAAATGTGGGTATTTGGGGAGGCGTTTTGCACAGCTTCCAGGGAAAAGGGGCTTAGAGCAGTGATGGAGCAGTCTGCAGGAAGTACTGGACCAGGAGGGTCTCTGTGGCTATAGTAGCAGTAAACTAGAGGGAGAAGCAGTGGAGGTGGACAAGTTCGGAAGAATGGACGGGAGACAAATGCAACCTTCCAAAATTCTATTTAATTGGGCACTCGTAACAACTTTCACTCACCCCACCCCTCTTAGCTCGATTACTTATTCTTCGGTGCCCAATTTAGTCTTTAGATTGAGTACTAAAATCTAGAATTGGTATGCATTCCCAAATCAAAAATGCCAAGATCCAAATATGCAGCTCTGAGGTCTCATATCATTGCTGAGGGCCCACCATAGACTAACAGAGTGGGCCTGATATACAAAAATGTTTTAACATGGGACCGTCACATTGAAAACATTTTTCTAAATCACCGGCAGTGTGTGTGATGTTTTTTTCTTTTTTTCACTCAACTTATTTTGCACATTTGTACCGTGTAGGCATTTCACTTTAGGCTGCTAACCATATGTAGACCTGCATAGGTCGAGTAACAATGGCTACGAGGAAGGCGGCTACATCTCCTGTGGCTTCTAATCCCAATAAAGCGAAGAACAAATCCACTGTAATTAATCAGCTTCTACATATACAAGGCCGCCTTAAGCTTCTATAAGAGTAAAGTGGTTCTGGCTCTAATTCATGGGGCAGAAAGCATGTTTGATCTGGTCGCATTGTGAAAACACATTTTGGAAAAGAATCCTGCAGTTGCCACAAGGATTTCCGACAGCTTGCATCCTTTATGAACTGAGTTTGTATTCCATCAACGCGAAGATTATCTGGAACACTATGGCTCTGTATGAATGAGAATGACCCATTACTGCAGAGATGGAGACAAAAATGTAAAGAGATCCTGCAGCAATTAAATACAGATGAAACTAATTTGGTGCAAAACCCAAATGACGTTAAAATAAAAGCTCTTTCAACAAAACTGGTTCGATACTATCGATAGGGGAACAGAGCACATATGTATGAAGAACAGGCTAATGTAAGCAAAAAGTTTAAATTGTCTGCCAAAATATATGGACAAATTTCCCTGCAAACGATTGAGAACAATCTTCTTGAAGTTCAGATTCAACCTCTTCCCCACTAAAGAAATAAAAAAATTGTGACAAGAAGTGGGTCAAAATGAATCACATTGTAGATTTTGTAATAAGGAAGAAGAAACTTTGAAACATCTAGTACTGTTCTGAACGGAATTAAGCATCTAAAAAAAGAATTGGAAAAATCCGAGATTTACAGTGGGGAAGAATGGTGGACAAGAATGCATAGTGGTGAATGCAAAAAACAGACAATAGCACTGACAATTTATTTGGAGGAGCTGAACAAGAGAATGGCAGATGACCATTAAGAAAATAACAAGGACTTAAGAGCCCTTTTGCTCTTGGCTGCTGTTTCTTTTTTTTCTCTCTTTCTCTCTTGGGTATATGAATGTAACCATGGCATTATGGCGATTTTCTGTTATTGTTTTTAAAAAGTTTGTTGATACTGCTAATCTTCTAATAGGGAAAATGGAAGTTTTGCTTAATACTTTTGACCCACTCCAGGAGGTAGCCAATTCCAGCCCGATTGCAGCACCGGCTGAAACTCAGAAAGCCCTTCAACCCAGTACAGATGCTCGAAATTGCATTGTGACAAATACTGAGGAACTATTACTGATAGATACCCAGTCTCCTTTCGGCAGTGATAGTAGAAAGTCTGCAGTCACCCCATTAAGGCCCAATGCACAAGGTTTAAGCAACACAACCCCCCAAGTCGCTACAAGTGAAAGGAATAACATTCCTGTAATCCCTCTTCCAAGATTAAATAACTATCTCTATCCCTATTAGATTGCTAAAGCGAGTGACCAGTTGGGTGGGGGGGGGCAAGAAGTATTCCATTTGTGTTGAAACATATGGCTCAAATCTGGCAACACTGGGTGAGCCAGAAAAAGACTTCGTACCCTGGTATACATGTTCCAATATCAGCAAGGTATGATGCATTGAATTCAGCCTTGGATCTGACTTGGTTAATTTAAATGTTGTTCACAATGAGGGTGTTCAACATGGTCCGCTAGCCAATACCCTGATAGCACCAGCATTGCAGATCCTACAGAAATCTAAAACCTGCACAAATAATATTTTGGGGAAAGAGGACACTTCTACTGGGGATTTGAGGGAACATGAAGTAGGTGGGGTTGTAAGTGAATGGCTGTTACTGGTAAGAAAGGTTTTTCTGTAAGTAACTACCAATAAGGCTATTCTCTTGGACAGAGGGGTACAGTCGAGTAAAATTATTAGGATTTCTGTTAGCACCCAGGCTGATCCATTCCCGCCAGAGAGTATGATTAGACCTGCGCCCTCTCCCGGTGTTATACTCCAGGGGAATATTATGGAATATGATTCCAATCGTTGCTCTGGGAAAACCACATCATCTGCCCACCAAAATGAGGGCACACTAATTGATAGGGTTAATAATGCAATCGATGTGCACCAGGTGAGAAAAATGACTAAACACATGTGCCCTCACGGTACTACTAGAGACCCTGTGAATGGGGCAAGGGTGCAGCCAGGGGGTGGTATTGTGAGATCTAGCCCCCATGTCGATGGAAACCTTAGGAGGGTGGAGTCACCTGTGCCACTAGTTACTGAAAACCATTGGATATCCTTTTTTAATGAACAGTCCTACCTTGGTGAAGGGGAAAAGAGAAACAAAATAAAGCCTATTGAATAAGCTTGTTCGCTGGATTAGAACCCACAGGGGTTCTACTCAATCATAAGGGAGGATGTTGTTCATTGTGTTAGCATTACTGGAGATCCAGATAATATCCAAATAAGGTTTAAAAACCCATATTTGGTAGAGGGGCTGTTTGGTGTAGAACTAAGAATGTTACCACCCCACTCCCCCACCAATTGAGGGAATTTTATGATTAAACCACTAATTTCCCCAACCAGTCAAATGGTGCTCCCAAAGGCCACTGAGATAACATCCGCTCTAATAGACGTTAAATGACACCTTGGGAGCTCCCCTCTGCCTTCACCTCTTGAGGATAGTCGATAAGAGTGAGGAGCGATGTGGCTACTGGATGTAATCTCTATTGTTTTGTAGAATATTGCTGGGTTAAGAAAGAATGTAAAATATAGTGACTGGTGTAATTTCATTCGAATTAACCACATGTTTGCTTCCAGGAAACCTGGGCTCTGACACCCTGCGTTTTGCTCGGTTATATGTCCCTCGAGCTGCTCCCCACACACAAGGGGAAGGGAGGTAGGCCTTGTGGGGGTTTGTTAACTTGTATAGACTCTACACATGTTAAATATGTTAATGAAATTGAGTGTGGCTCCATGGATTTACAGCAATCTGAAATCAAGCTCATTGCAGGAGGCACCATCTTGCTATTCAATTTGTACAACATATTATCAACTGAGAAGGGCATTAAAACGGCCTTGCTTATTGTCGTGCAGATCAAGACATAGGAGCTAAATCACAGTTTTAAGCCTACAATATTGTTTTAGGTGATCAAAATGCTCAATTTGAACTGCTGCGTGAATTAGAGGGGTTAGTGGAAGATAAGGACAGGTTTGGGACACACCTGATCTGGCGGCTGAGTTCCCAAAGTGCCAAAACAGGTTTGTCCTAGACATCACTCGCACTTGGCCCAGGTTGGAGTTAAGAGCCTGTAATGGGAGATGTCCAGGAGATACCCCGACGCAAGCCACGTTTGTGGTGAGGGAGCGAACATCACACATTGACTATGTTATGGTAAGCACTCATGCCTGGGCCAAGGTGGTAAACTGTGAAGTGATATCCAGGGCCGAGAGTGATCGCTGGCCGGTAGTCCTCAAATTGGCAAAGGATATCTCCACTGAGCATCAAGAGGGAAGAATGGAAACGTTGGTTCTGATAGTGATGGAGATCAAGCAGGAAAGGTGATCAAATGGGCAAAACTCGGCTTGAACCAAGTTCACTCGCATTTGTACATAAACCTCCTTGATGTACTGGGCGGGATCCTGGGTATTGAGGACGTCTCTGATAATGATATCGTAGACACATTCAGTCATATAGCTCTCGTTATGCATGACTTTGTTACAGTTCCAAGTAAGCTCATTAATAATAAGGCGGCAATCAAACATACACCTTGATACGATGAGGAATGCAGAGAAGCTAAAAGAAATGTAATTGAGGAGACTAAAAATGCTATTGACAAGGGTGAGCTTTACAAAGCTAGATCTGATTACAAGAAATTGATTGCATCAAAAATAGAGGATTTTGATTCAGCAAGATGGGATGATCTAATTATGGCTGCCAAAAATAGGGTTTGTGCAACATTTTGGGGGCCTATTATATTGTGCCGTCAAGCATCCAGTAACACCATCCAGGGATGCATAAGCTCTTCCTGCTCGGCTGAACATTTTGGTAAGCTACATAGTTAAACCAGGGTAGAGTTTATGTCTACCACACAGGAGGAATGGCCATTAGTTTTATCTCCGCTTGAGTTTACCCTCTTAGAAATAAAAGAAGCAATTGTCAACCAGAAAACAAACAAAGCCCCTGTCCCGGACAAGATTCCAGGCAATTTTTTTAAGGATGAGGTGTTGATCTGGGACGCCTACCTATTTAGTTATTTAATGCAGTAACTTGAGCAGATTCAGCACCAGTACCCTGGTCCAAAACTGAGTATAAAAAATGTGGGCGTCACCACCTGTGTTATTACATGTCTATTTCACTTCTTGATTCCGCAGGAAAGTTATTTGTGAAAGTGATCGCCTTAAATCCTGGGTATAGTCAAAGAATCTAATTGACCATCGGCAAGTGGGTTTCAAGGATGGCATAAGCACAGTGGACCAGTCGTTTTAGGTTGAAATTGATTTTAGATTGATATGTGGAATTTAAACAATTAACTGTATGCGCATTTATTGTCGATTTGCGTACCGCATTTGACACAGTCTAACGTGCCAAACTCTGGGAAATACTTAAGCAAGAGGTATACCAAACGCATTGCTGTCTACAATTTTACTGCTCTATGAAAATAATGAAGCTGGTATAAGATGGGTGTTGGGAGGAGAAACCACCCTCCCTATACAAGTGCTAACGGGCATACGCCAAGGATGTGTGCTGTCCCCTACCATCTTTTTATTGTGTATTGATGGCCTAATACACAGATTCTTGAATACACCTAAAGATGGTCCTGTCTTAGCGGGGGACAAAATCCCTGTTCTGCTATTCGCGGATAACGCTATTTTGCACGTGCAGTCAATACGCTGATGAGTCACGAGAGAGCCATCACCAGATGTTCCTGCAGTCACGGTGATGCTACTGTTCACGGTGATGCTACTGTTAGACCACTCTTGCATGTCTATAGATCTCAGGCAAGGCAAGCTGCTATGCATGGTGCAGAACTCTGGGGTAATTCAAATTGCAAGAAACCTGAAATGGCGGAGAATGGGTTCCTTAAGAAAAACCTGGGACCCCCCAGCAAGGACTTCCACAATCCTTGTACACACGGAATTAGGATTACCAGAGATAGAGGATATGGTGGCCATCATGCCAGTTTTATACTGGATTAGATTGTGGGGGAGTGAGGGGTTAGACAAGTTTAGAGATGCTACTAGGGAGCTCTTGAGTCATCCTGGGGGGGCATCCCTGAAATGGTTTCTGTATGTTGAACAAATCTTGCTACAGGCACTTGGGTTCTCTGATATATGGTTTAACCCAACTGTCCTTATACTTAATCACAAACCTAAAATAAAGGCAAGTTATTGGCAGAAAATGCATTCAGAGCTCCGTGGTAAAGCACGTGTGTCCTCTGCTCTCAGAATTTACTGGGAAAACAAGAGTCACATGGGGGGTTATGAATCTTATCTGGAACTAATGAGACCTCGGCCCCTAAAATCATTGTACCTAAAGTTCAGATTTAGCATTCTTCCCCTGGCTGTGGTATACAATACTTGGACCCCTAATGCTACAGATAAATGCCCATGTTGCCCGAACAGGATCGAATCGATTGAACATGACTTTCTTGCCTGTCCCATGTATTTGGCATATAGGAGGACCTACCTGAAACCGAGGCTCCAAGAATGTGGTATTAGAGCGATCGGCCATGCAATTAAAGTATGCAGAAACTCTGATAATGGTTTCGTTGTTTTTCTTGTATCAAAATACATTTTTACAGCATGGTGCAGAAGATCTGCATTTTTAAAAGATTCTGCATAATTTGTGTATTCTCTGGGATTTTACTTGAATATTTTTTGATGTGCAAGTTAATTTTGTTTTCCGTTTTTTTTTAATTCTACTGCTGTATATTCGATCGGATATTGTAGGGCATGTGATTTGTGTTTTTAACGTGACAATGTGGGATTGTATACCTTTATACGTCATGGTATTTTATTCTTATTGTTATTTGTATGTGCATTTTGACTTTTATGGCATATTGCCGAAATAAAGTTACTTGACCAACTGACGGTATGCATTCCTAAATTAAAAATGCAAAGGTACAAATATGCAGCTTTGGCGATTCATATCACTGCTGAGTGCCCACCATAGACTAAGTGGGTTGGATTTACAAAAAGGTTTTAACATGGGAAAGTCACATTGAACAGATGTTTGTAAATGAGGCCCAGTGTGTGTGATGGTTTATGCAATAAGGGCTGAACATTGCTTTAGTTAATACTAGAAATCATACTGCCCTGTTGGTATATGTTGTACACGTCGAGGTGCGTTTGTTTTTCATTGTTAGTTCATTCGTGTGCACTTTGTTCATGCACTTTTCCACCATATGTTTTCGACCAATTTTATTTAATATATTTTATTTGTGGTTAGGGGGTGGGGGTGGCGGTGGGAGTGTGGTCTTGGGGGGGTCTAGAGTGGTCACAAGCAAACGCCGCCACCCCTTCCCATTAAAAAAAAAAAGTGGGTGAAAATATATCGAGGCACACAATGCACACAAATAAACTAACCGCGAAAAATAAACGTAGAACCGAGCACGTTCGTCCTGAGAGGAGGAAAGAGGCATTTCTTTCCGACTATAAAGTTACGGCTCACCTTTCCAGGGGGTACGGAGGCGGTTTACTGCCTCGCATGTTCCTGGAAAGATTCCTCGCGTGAGCACTCACTTTAAAAATGTGGAGCGGTGATAAAGGGCGTGATGTCATAAGTGTGCAAAAAGGGCCACTGAGCTGGGATTGCATGTACACATTAATGGCTAATTTCCCGGGGATGTTTAATCACGCTTTGGCAGCCATGGCCCCGCTCTCACTTAATTGTTGCTTTTAGCTCCATATTTGAGTTGGACGGCGACTCGAGGTTTGCTGCAGGGGGCCAGCTGGCAAGTTGTCACGGAGTGATATAGCTGATGACTGAATGACATGTGAGAGGAAGGTTCAGTGGAAACATTTCGGGTACATGAGAGGGCCTCCTTGTGAAGAACACCGAGTAGTGTATATTACACCAAGAATAAAGCCACAGAATCTGAAAAGCATATTTTTGGAAGAGAAGCCTTTTACATAATATTTTGCAGAGAAATTACTGAAAAGTGTATTTGAAGCACGCCTGGTGAACCACTAGTTAGAAAATCATTGTGAGGAATAATGATCCCAGCCTTGTACAAATAAGGCATTCAATGAATGGATGTTTCGTGCCAGAGTTGGTTTGCTTGTTATTTCCATTACATTTAAAGTGACACAGGCAGGGACGTAATTTCAGCAAAATGCCACTGGTTGCGGATGTGACATCACATGCCCCGCCCCCGAGTGACATCAGTCAGGAAGTACACTAAGAAAAATATGGTTACAATATCAATGTAATATGACACACATTTAGTACAAGAATGAAGCATCATATGTAGTAGTGTGTCTAGGCCCATATTATCACGGAAGTGTATGAACCCAAAGGATAATGGCCGGTCAAGTGGCACAGCGAGTAGAGCGCCCGCTTTGACACCCGTGCAGAGCCTGTTAACGCAGGTTCGAATCCCGGCGGGGCCAAACTCAGCCTTTCATCCTTCCGAGGTCGATAAATGAGCACCACACACCGTGGGTAATAATAAGCAGCGCTCAGATACCTGAGGGTTTGTAGCGCTATATAAAAGCCTAATTATTATAAATTCCCTCTTTATGTGGATCGTCCCTGTTATTTCAACATGACTACAGAGCCAATCACATTTTGAGGGGACAGGGGTGGTAGGAGGGTGTAGGGATAAGGGAAAGCCAGGATAGAAGGGCAGAGAGGGAGAATATTTCACCAGAGAACACATGTTCTTATACAGTTGCTCTTCCTTCACTGGAACAGCACCACAGGATATCATGGGGTGTACAAGTCTGGGGTTAGGCGCCTGTGCACTTCACCCCTGCAGCGAATGCTGTGGACCGGAGCTGCTCAGCGCTGGCCCTCTAAACTGCAGTAAAAGCAAATCTGCTACAAGACCAGGGGCTCTGTGTGCAACCAACCTACTCGCACACTTTACTTTTTCTTTCTTTCACCAATAAATCAGAGCTGTGGACCCGAGCTGCGCAGCACTGGCCCTCAGAGCTGTGGTGAGACCTTGATAAAATCCTTAGCAATCCTGGTCGCTGAGCCTTCGGTGGCCACTATAGTTATCTACAGTGGTCTATAAAGCTCTAATTATAACACATCTATCGGACTGCTTAGCAGTAATATTTTTAAAATTCTGCACAGTGTTTTCAATACAATGAACTGAGTTCTGAGATGCATCCTCGCTCTGAACTGAACACATTGCCAGTCGAAATACACGAGCAGCGTTACCTATGCTGTTGCCCATTCACTCTACAGTTTGCACAGTAAATCAGTGAGTCTATTTTTTAGATTTTCAAAGCAGCAGATTGAATACTACATTGCCGCCATCTCACCGTGAAGCCTAACAAATCGATGCCTAATTTTATTTACTATGGTTCAAGGAGTTTTGAATTGAACATGCATATTTGTCCATGTGCCATTTGCACAGGATTCATAATGAAAAACTAAAAAGTGACGATATACCCAAGCTGCTCAGCTCTGGCCCTCTTGACTACAGCAAAAGAAATTCTGCTACAAGATCAGGGGCTCCATGTGCAACTAACCAACTCGCACACTTGACTTTTGCTTTCTTTCACCAATAAATCAGGGCTTTGGACCGGAGTTGCTCAGCGCTGGGCCTCTTGACTGCAGCAAAAGAAATTCTGCTACAAGACCACGGGCTCCATGTGCAACCAACCTACTCGCACAGTTTACTTTTGCTTTCTTTCACCAATAAATCAATCAAAGTTTACTTTTTAGCATATCGAGCTATTAGACCTTATGGGTATGAACACATTTTCAAAGCTTGCTACTTTATCGTAGACCATCATGCATTACTTACGCTTTGGGTCACCGTCTTCTCAGCCCGGGGAGGAATGCCACATGCCTCGGTATGGCTGGCTGCTGCTGCACTTAGAGCTCCGCTCTTCCCTGCCTCAGCCCCGGACGAGCTATGGTTGTTAAGCAACAGTAGCTTGAGTAACAGACATGAAGGCCCCAGCGCACCACGCTGCTTCCACTGACCAGGCCTGGGTGGCATCAGGTCTGGAGCTTGCTCGTTATTTATAAATTGTTTGTAACTCCAATTGACGTCCCTGGACACAGAGAGGTAATGTTTGTGACTTTACATGAATAAGTGGTCTTGTTTATTAGGTAATACGTAAAAATGTTACGTTTGTGTTGATGCCAGTGAATATGTAAGACTAAGTACGGTGAAATGAAAGCTCATTGGAACGTAGCTCATAAAGGCACAGGAGGTATCCATAGGAAAGGTTAACTGATTTTGCGGTATGGTCACATGTGTGCCATAAATGTGCCAGACACAAGTACAGAACTGAGTGCATGGTCACTATGGGCCCAATTCATGGAATTGTTTGCACAGTAAATAGGGACTTTGCATATCAAACGTCTGTGAAATCTCATTTGTCGATTCATGGAATCAACTGCACGGCACCTTTTTGCACTGTGCGGGGACTTCGCACAGGCTCGGCACATCTCTGCATGCGGTCGATCGCCCTGTGCAACACACCTAGCAGAGCATTGGTGTGGCCAGCGCAGAGGCCAGAGTAGGGGGTGGAACACGCAAAATGGGGAAGAACATGGGAAAATGTGGTTGTTACAAGGGACGTGCCACAAGCAGTCCAACGCATGCACACAAATATGTGGAACAAAGCATATTTATTGATCTACCCGCGTGAGCTCTCATCGGGGAAAGGCCCACGCAATGCCCTCTATCTATCCGCCACCCAAAGGCAGGCATACAGACACTTGTGCATAGGAATCACCTCTGTGCGGTGAGATTGCATGTTGGATTTAGGAGTGCGTGCACGCAGACAGCATACAGAACTAACTTACAGTGTAGCAGGGTGCATGAATAGTTTACGGGGGTTTGCACGCAGTTTTTTCCGAGTTTTTATCTGAGTTATGGAAATGTGTATGCATGTTGCCGGGGTGCCGGTAGTAGTTATGGGGGACCACGTGCAGTGTGCCAGAGGTGCAGACCTGGTTGCGGGGGACCCCACGCAATGTTTCAAGGGTGTTTGTGTTTGTTCCCGAGGAGCATGCAAAGCTATCTGTATCAGGCTCTTTTTGCTTGTGTGTGGGACGTTTCTGGGGCATTCCGGCTGCGACTTGCATATGCGATCACTTTACGCAAACAATTCCATGAATACGTGCAGCACCAAGAAAAACCTCTGCACTCGCCAGATTGGTTCTCGGTGCGCGACCTTTGCAGGATCTCTAAGCACTTTTCCATGTATCAGGCCTACATGTCTGTTCATGATGCACTAAAATGAGACAGTTCAGAGTAACCGCCTATGTTGCAAAAGCCAAATTAGATCACATGTGCACATGCCCCCTCCAGTTAAAGGTCCCCTTTTTTATACATATTATGGAAGCTGGTCAGTTTAATTTTAGGAGGGTTTAGGGCAAGTTGTGATTTAGAACAAATGTCCCGAGTACTCTGAGGAAGGTAGTACATAAAATGTACACCTCTGCTCCATGATATGGCATAATGTCAGGTCATTGCATAATTAACCTGCCCGCATTACCATATACCAGCACGTTTCTGCACCGGCAAAGTACAAGTTTGCTGGTTGGGTGGAGAAATTACCTCCAGAAAAAAGCTGGAGGTAATTCCAATACCCAAGTAGGATATAAATAGGTGGTATTACCGCTGCCGGTAATACCAGCAAATCCCACATGGAGTCCTATGGAATTCCATGGAACGTGAATTTACCACCCTTACTTGCACCCATAATCCGACCCTAATTCCATTGGACTGAGTGCCATTAAGGGTATTACCATTGGACGGTATCCTGGCGCATTTACTGCCAGGATACGGGCAAAGGTGTTATGGCCCATAGCAGTTTACATCCTCACCCCTACTGAATTTTAGAAGCTAATGTTGCTGAGTAAGTGCTCGCAAGACATGCAGCATGCATTACATCCTAGGTCCTCCAGCTAAAGGTCCACTGCTGAGCGATCACTTATCGCCCATGTATGTATGGGTCTCAATACAATATTGCACACCGCCGGCTGGTGAATGCCAGCTTTTCTTCAAAAACAAAACTGCACTGGCCACATTTTAAGAATCTAATTTCAGAAGGGAAATTAAACTCCTATGCCAGAAAAATGGTCCAAGGGAAATGGTGGGTGGAAGCCATAAATGTGTAATTGCTACTGTTTCAAAATGTGGGTAGGGGGTGTGCAATGTTGCAGGACTTCACCTTCACTACGTTTATGAAGTTTAATGTAAAACCTTTCAAACTTCGCAAAGTTGTGAGGGGTAGCACATTCTGGTGACCGAACCCACGGATGGCGCGTTGCTGAGAAAATGTCTCCCTAGGCGTATACAGGGTTTGTTTCGTGTAAGGTAGAGTCCAAGAAGGAGGGGGAATGGTATGAGGGATCACTGTGCATTGTGGCTTTCAGAAGTGGATACATTTTTCACATGGTATCACTGCCTTTCAAAAAAAGAAAACGGTGAATTGTGGCCACGGAATCGCAGATCTTGATCATATCCACGGATGCCATGAGGTGGAAAAAAGGCGGTATGAAGGGCTTGTTTAGCCTAGGTAAGAGGCTATGGGGTGGGTGAGCATATTGGGAATGTTTCTGTCTGGATTGAACAGGCCCACAAGTGTTTTTCAAAGAACTCATTCTTTCAGTGTTGTTTTTTGTCATGGAGATTCCAATTTGATAACTGACAGATTTAAATTTCCAGAATAATCAAAATATATACAAGAAAAAAAACTACCAGAAATTAAGAAATATGGTCCTTTCTAGGGTCACTATTGACTAAAAAAAAGGAACTGAGTTACACTTTGTCAAATAAAAATGTGTGTCTTATTTTTGACAGGTAAATAAAGTGTTGTTTCATTTCAATATATTATATTCTGTATAGATCATGAACTGTAGTGGTGCGAATTGCTGAACATGGGAAAGTCTGTCTTTGGTGCAATTATTTATTTAGTTATCCATAATTTCATGTGGACTCATAGTCCCAATTGTGGTCAGCCACAATTGCACGAAAGACGGACTTTTCTACTTTTTAACAAAAAAGTGTGCTAAATCCACTTTTTTTAGAAAACAAATAAAACGTAAGGTATCCAGGATAAACCCCCAAACGTCCAACAAAGGAAGTGTGGGCTTCACCTCAGCCCATCCGGTGACCTAGCGGAAAAATCAAATTAGGACACCTCATTAAAGCAAGGACGGTTCCATACCTAGGGCCAAATCAAGAGTAGCCATATAAGTGTATGCTGCTATAGTGACTGTTGCCGGGCCAGATTATACATTAGGCCAAGTAGACACCGGCCTATGGGCCTCACTCCTTGTAAGGGTCCCACGACAACAGACCAAAATAAAGCAGCGCAGAAAATTAAAAACGTATTAGGAGATCATTTGCAAGGGGGGCCTGCCTAGGGGCCTCGACAGGGTTCAATCCAGCACCGGACTGTTGGTATTGGTCTAAGAAAAACAAAGCCCGCTGCACTAGAGACAGCAGGAGCTCGGACATTGCCACTTTTGGCATGATGAGTTACCAGGCGTTAGCAGCAGGGAGTGATATGTCAAAGGTAGACCATGGACGTGATGCCCAGAGGATCAACTGCATCGTCTCATCTGAAATTGGTTGTCCATTGAGTGAGGTGATGGCTATTAGATTTTAACAGGAAGACCATCAGAGGGACGAAAAATAGGACTAACTAAAAGGACCATCCAACGAAATATTGAAGACTCCAGAATGAGTATGTTACTCAAAACACAGTAGAGGCTGTCTATAAAATATTCCCATTCCTTGAAAAAGAGGGAACAGTCACCAGGGGCCCTGGCCGAGGACTTCATTTCCTGAAGAGAGAAATTGATGTTTGCTGGACAGATCAGTTAAAAGCACACAAAGAAGATTGCAGGACCAACTCCGATTTATGAATGGAAGGGAGGTGTTGTTTGAGTGGGTGTTCATGGTGTAATTGTAACTGGTTATTTATAACGCGCTTAATAGCCAGAGATTTCTAAGCAGACCTGGGGATCGAACCTGTGTTACCCCATGTTGTCTTGCTTCCAAGCCAAGCACATTGCACCTGATCTATCCTGAGTTATCCTTCCGTGTGCTGCATCCGTTAAGCCTTGTGAACAAACTAGGAATTTCAACTATCATTAAATGGCTGTAGGGCAATGCATGGCAGAGCCAAAGCATCAGAAGCTCTCATCTCTTTCTCCGTGCTAATCACCTCTGTGGATGTGTTAGTTGCATGCCTAGAGCATTTGTGTTGAATCTCTTTCTTTTTGTGCCACATGGATTCGTGATACCCTTTTATCTTTCACTTATAACCTCCATTCTTCCCTTATCAATTACACTAGTTGAATGTTACAAGGCTGTGAAGTTCAGGCTATCTCTACACCTCACGCACCTCTTGTGGTGCCACTAAGTGACTTTGGTCATCGTTAGTGCTTTATAAATCAATTTTAATAAAGACAAAATGCATTCAGAACGTTATTTTTAAAAATAGTGTGTATGGGAAGAAGTGGAAACCGGAAGATAGGTTATAAAGGATTTGATTTCAGACATAAGTCAATCTATTTCGGGATATTATCTAAAGGGAGAAAGTGTGAGGTTGAATTTGTCAAAGACATTGTTTAGCTATACAGATAAGAATATTTTCTTTTGTCTGTCCTTCTTCCTTTTTATTTACTTTTGTATAAAGGTTTTCAATCTCTGTTTACATCATGTCCATTCCTGTCATGATTATGTGTAGCATTTCCTGTACCTCTGAAATATTTCCCTGGATGTTTGGTTCTGTACCTGGTTTTTGTTTTTCACACTCTTCTTTTCCTTTCTGTAATTTCTTCTTGTGTTAAACAGAATGTTACAACGTACGTTTTGTTTGTTGTTTATTCATGTGTAATGCACTATAGGTTGGTATTCTGCATAAATGTTAGCTTGTGGATACCTGGCAGGGTCCTATTTGCTTAATCGATATATAGTAAGGGGATGCAATGTGCATGCCCTTGCATTGGAAGGGGATTGTATAAGCAGTGCCTCTCGTGGCTTGTGCCTCCTAAAGCTTGTCTGGTGCAGCTGTTGTCTTGCTTACATAGAAATAGCTTTGATAGTACAGCCACCATCTGCAGGCTGCACTGTTTTACTGCACTGCTTCTCTGGGGATGCTGGGAAAGGCAGAGTGAGTGTATAATGATGTTGCATGGCTGGTGGGACAGGAAAATGAGCTTAATGAAGAACAGGGTAGGACGCTATAGTAATATGAGGTTTCTTATACATATGTTATAGAATTGCCAGGTATAATGTGAGGGCGTGGCATGTGCCAGGAACATATGTATGTCAATATGAATTGTGGGGCATTTTTATGGATACTCATCAGAAAAGGAGAAGACGCAGTAGCTTGACAGTCTCCAAGGAATTTGGGGGTGAATGGTAACCCTATTGACATATATAAGGTTCATTATCGCGCCTTGAAACACTTGTGTGTAGGCGCGTTATAAATGCCATATCATATCATATCATTATTAACAAAATCCAAACCAGCTATGCGTAACATCACCCTTCCTGAGCCCTCATTCTAACCATTTAGTTTTTCACCTCTGTCCACGTGGGAAGTGGAAAACATCGTCAGGAAGCTTAAACCGTCCAACTGTCAAGGCGACCTATGCCCTGCACCTGTCATTAAAGCGGCTGCACATGACCTTGCACCTTTCATCACCAATCTCATTAACGCCTCCTTTAAAACAGGAATTGTTCCTGATAACCTAAAAGATGCTTGGGTCATCCCATTAATCAAAAAACCTACCCTCGACCCTAGTAACCCTTCCAACTATAGACCCATCACAACAGAGCCCTTTTCACTAAAATTATTGGACCGGACAGCCTACCTGCAAATACAGGCTTATCTAGAAACTAACAATCACCTGTGCCTCAGGCAATCAGGTTTCTGCCCCAGACACGGTACGGAAACAGCCTTGATTGACCTTTTAACACAAATCCAAGACATAAAAGATAAGGTTAAATTAGCCCTACTCCTACTATTGCTCGACCTACCGGCGGCTTTTGACTTGGTCAATCACCAAACCCTGTGCCACCACCTGAAAACAGCTGCACACTTCGCTGATTCTGCTACATCTTGGATTAGATCTTTCCTTGCAAACAGAACAATGAGGGTCTTCTCAGCATCTGCCTCTGCTGAACCTTCTTCAGTACACTGCAGGGTCCCGCAAGGGTCATGTGTCTCCCCTACGCTTTATAATGTCTTTTCAAAGCCTCTCTTCGACGTTCTTGATCATCTGGGTGTCAAATATACCAATTACGCTGACGACACCCAGAAACTCATTCCCCTCACTGGAGACCACGTAACAGGCACAAAAGCCCTTAACGAAATCTATTCAGTAATACAAGCTTGGATGGCGAACCATGGACAATGCCTAAACGATGAGAAAACTGAGCTACTAATCCTCGGCTCTCATGCTACACTTAACAAGTTAGACCCTGCCTTCAAATCCTTCACTATTGATGGCAACACTATCAAGGTCACTAATAATATGAAAACCCTCGGTATCTACCTCAATGCCACACTATCTTTCACCAGACAAACTAACGCTGTTGTAGCAGCGTCAGCATACACTTGCAAACTAATCACTGCGTGTAGGCCCTTCTTTCCGACATCCAACTGTATTACTCTTGCTAGAATCCTAGCTATGGCTAAATTGATTATTGCAACGCCCTCTATTTAGGGACCAGCCACAGAAATATCAATAAACTCCAAGTAACACAAAACAATGCCATCAGGGCTGCCCTCAACATTCCGAAGAAGCTCCATATTTCAGGCACAAGACGTAACCTTCATTGGCTGCTTGTCGAGCACAGAATCTCCCTTAAGAACACTTGCTTTAACACACAAAGCAAGGGCGAATCTGGCCCCAGCATACCTCACCAATAGACTCTCTCCACACACTTGCACAAGGCCGCTAAGAGCTGCTCAAGTTCACACCATGTCCATCCCGAGATTTAAACTCCAAAAAGCCAGAGGCTCCAGCTTCCCTGTTCTGACGGCCAAGCTCTGGAACACACTTCCCACCTCCCTCAGATCCGAACCTTCCTTCCAACTATTTAAGAGCAACACTAAACGTTGGCTTCAGGAACTTGATCTTGCTGGACAGTACTCATAAGTTTAGCTATCCCTGACGGGGATTGCTAAAGGGCTCTCCTCTCCACACGTCCCCTACTAGACCCCTCCTTATATTGCAATCCTACTGTGCTCCTTTGTGGCATTGCTACTCGCTGCTACCTGTTTTATTGTACTTGCCTTATTCAATTATATGTATTGCCTGACTTTATGCTCTAACCTATGTAAAATGATTGTATACTTTGTGTATCATTATATTGTGTATGACACACGCCCAGATGACCCAGGGCCAGGAGCGCTTTACAAATAAAATAAATACAAAATACAAATACAAATAATTTGAATATTGCTTTACTTTATTCTGAACAAATAAACGAAAAGTAACTTACTAATCACAGCCTGCTTCATTGTTATTGTCTAATCTCTATGGAAATTATTTTCCTGCCATTCTTCATAATTCAGCAAAACAAGAGATGATGGCTTAAAGGTTCAAAATTAATCTTAACCACTGGCATCGCTCTGAGCAACCCATCACGCCATCATTCTTCAGCCTGACAAGCGATAACACAAAGGGGAAAAACCATATGCAAATCAGGCTTGGTCCCACCCCAAAAGTGGGAATTTGCCATAGGCAAGTGTCCCTGTGTGTTGTTGTGCAGGACACTTAGTGTTGAGAATGTCAGAGTGCCTGTGGGGTCGAAGTGGAATGTGTGGCGTGATGGAGTGTTGAGGACCAGGGGTTCTAGTGATGACAGTTGGAGGTGAGCAATTGGTGAGAAGGAGCTGGCTGGAAGGGTGTGGAGGACCGTTGATGCTGTCAAAGGGACTTATGGATGAGATGTACCTGTTTATGTTTACCCTGCATGTTTGAAGGAACAGAGGACAATAAAGCGTACTATCACAGTTACTTACCGGAACCCGTGTCGTCATTGTATCCATCACACATCACTTCACAGTCCTGCCTGAACTACCTGGTCACATATATTTATCTATTTATTGTGCATTTGTACGATGCTTATATATCAAGTACATCAAGAAAATTGTGTTTCAAAGCACCCACAGGGCAACAAGGAAGGAACATGGGAATGAAAAGCAAATTTAACAATGAAAGATAGAGGCGGACCTACTCGGCCTTGTGATCATTCAGACTGTGCAAGTGCAGAGAGAGAGAGAAGGGATGGGGGAGTGGGGTCTAAGTGCTAGGTGTACCAAGGAGGCATGTGTTAGGCAGTAAGTAGCTGTTAAGTGACATGGTAAGAGTGGTCAAGCGCAGGTCAGTGGTGGCATAGGCCAGAGGGGGCCAAGGAAAGTGCTGGTTGGAGGCTGAAGGTGATTGGGTGTGGGAGGCAAGGCCCCAGGAGGACACATAAGGGCCCTGGTCACCAATCTCAGTAACTGTGGGGTTTAGCAGAGGAAGGAGGAAGGAAGGAGGAGGTGAACAGGAGGGTCTTGAGGAGCTTCCGGAATTTGAGGAGATCCGGCTCAACATGAAGAGGAAGGGGGAGGCTGTTCCATAGGAGTGAGCCTACCGAGGAAAGAGAATGGCCACCAGCTCGCTGTTTAGCGAAGCGCTTCACACACAGTGAGTTGGTGCCAGAGGAATGTAGAGATCTGGAGGGAGAGTATTTAGTGAGAGTCAGTTGTAGGTAGCGTGGTCCCCAGCCCCAGACAGCCATATGGATGATGTAGAGGTATTTGAATTTGATCCTGCAGCATCCTGGAGCCAGTGAAGAGATGTTAAGGCTGGAGAGATGCGATCCCTGGGCATGAGGCCAAGGATAAGTCTTGCAGCCCTATTCTGGATTAGTTGGAGGGGTGGTAGAGAAGAAGAGTGTTGATTAAGGAAGAGGCTATTGCAGTAGTCTAGTCTAGAGAGAACCAGAGCCCTAGAGACATTGAGCTTCTGCGGGAAAGTGAGGAAAGGAAGAATTCCTTTGAGGAGGTGGAATTGAAAGCGGGCCTTCTTGGCAAGGTCCTGAGTGAGAGGGAGGAAGGAAAGAGAGGAGTCGAAGATTACTCCATGCTTTCTGACTTCAGATGAAGGGGAGGGTCCATAGAAGATGGCCAGAGTGAGTGGAATAAAGAGGGGGCAGGAGTCCCAATAGGAAGGATCTCAGTCTTGCTGGCATCGAGGCAGAGGTCATTGGAGGTACACCAGGACTGGATGGCAGATACGTAGTCAGGAATGATGGAGGAAGCAAGGAGAGGATCAGAGAAAGGTTTGAAGAAGAGTTATGTGTCGTCTGAATAGCACTGGAAGTTGGCGGAGAATGTGGAAATGAGGTATACAAGCAGAGCTGGATAGGCGTTAAAGAGCCAGGGAGAAAGGATGGAGCCCTGGGGGATGCCACTTGTGGAGATAGAGGTGGGGAGTACAAGGAGCCCAAAATAACCTGTGACGGACGGTCATTGAGGAGGGAGGTCAGCCAGTCCACTGCCCGCTGCGAGATACCTACGGTATCATAGATCTGTTTTGCTCGGGGTCCCGTAATTAGTTAGCATGGAGGAGTTCCTTCGGTACGAAACCACAAGCAACCCCAGACATTGTCCATTTATACTTTAAAGGTGTTATTTCATACATCATTTAATAATCATTATTGGTTGTTGGTGATTTTCACAATAATTTGTTATATGTGCCATATTGTTTATAAAAGATCCAAATATAAGTTGAACTATGGTGTTTTTGGCCATATGTCATGTACACATAATGTAGGTTACTACTTTCTCAAAGAAAATGTTTGACAGGCATATATACATTTTGTATTCTCGCAAAAGTTATCTTGGTACAACCATTAGTTAGGTTCCATAATATTTATTTAATGTATTTATTTCACTTTTTAGAAATATTTATCATTCTGTTTGTGTTTGTGGAGACCTCAAGGAAAACACTCTTCCCTTTTTCTTGTCTTTAGTACATTCTCTAAACAATTATAATGAATGGGTGTTGAACTATTATCTCTGAAGGATAAAAGGTAATGAGGTCTGGAACATCTTTTCTATTGCATGCAGTGCATAGTTCTGCTATCAAAACACACTAGTTTGGAAGATATTTTATGAAGTTTAGAGTCATTTATGTGATCCAATTGTCAGTGGACAGGTGTGACAGGTGTGACAATATATACCTTTTAAATAATAGTCTTTTAAAATACTTAATAGCGGGTCTGAACAGAGGCATTGAGATTAACATTTGTGTTAGCTAATGCAGTAGAAATGGATTGGCTCTTGAATGTTTTGTAAGGACCGATAATGTCCAGCATTTGTGATGTACACTCCTTCATGTAAGGAAAATGTGTAAAAAAAAGTATGCTTTATGTTGGTATTTCCGATTGATGGCATAAAGAGGTCACCAAGATAAGCTGAGAGTGCTTTATTGGCATGGCACCTGTGATGCTGGAAATGCATTGGAGGGTCAGGGCCTCCATGACCTTGTCCTGTACTCCCTCATCATGTGTGTTCTGTGTTACATTCTGCACAGGAGTCCAGTCAGCACCCCCGGCGGTGCAGCTCTTCCTCTTTGGGTTCATGGTGAACAGAGCCCATTGGGATACCTTTGTGGCACCCATAGGTGGGGGTACAACCCTCTGCCCCTAGTGTATGTTTTTGGGCACCTGTGTTGTTGTCCACAGAGTAGATAAAGGTTGGTGTCAGCTCCATGCTGAAGTAACAGGTGTTCTGATTATTCTCCATTTTGGGATACCCAGACCCTGCCATAGGAATCAGTGGATTCCTGATAGAAGGCAAGATGACCCCTGGGGTCTCTTAGTTTCTATTGCCTGTTACCTTATTTTCCCAAAGTCCTGCGAATCCCTGACTCTTTTCCTTCCCCTGACTGGCTGTTGGGTGGAAGAACCATATATGGTACTGTGGGGACGTTGAGGCCAGACTGGCTGGAGCCTTCCTAGTGAGTGTATGTTATGGGCACAACCTTGGGGTGGGACCTGTGTGAAGAGTGTGTGACAAATATGCATTCTATTTTATGGGTGTCTGGCTTCTGTGTGTGTGACACAATAAATGAGACAGCCCTTCCTGAAACTCACATGAAAGCAGTGTGGTGTGCTGAAATGCTGGGTGCTTGCCCCAATCCACATTCCTTGTTATGGGTCTGGGTGGAAGTGAATGGCCTGAATGCCTGTGAGCCTGATTGGCTGCTGCCTGCCTGCATAAATGCCCTTCGGTGTGATTGGCTGACTGAGCCTGGTTCAGCCAGAATGAATGAGGGACAGATGTGTATATCTGGGGACCTCTCACTTACCAGTGTGTTCAGAAGCTGAAGTTGAATCCTTGAAGCTAAGCTGGAAGAAGAAGAATTGATGCTGCATTTCCTTCACTGAAATCTTAAAGATGTCATGTCTGTTGAAGACTGATTCGAGAGAGGACCTGAAAAGGGAACCTCTCCCCAAGCTACGAGGAACTATCGTGCAACACCCGCTGCTCTTCATCGAGGCATCGAGGCACCCTGGAAGCCAGTCCTGAAAGGCTGTCGACCGGAGAAGGGGTCCACCGAGAATCCTGAAGAGAAGCTCCGGGACATCGAGGCCATCGAAGTCCATTGCCGTCGACCAGGGTTCGGAAGATTTCCATGACCGCTGGAATGGAAGTCAGTCAAGTTGTGTGGCCCAGAAGCGGGGACAGCTCGACGCTGTGCTGCTCGACAACCAGAGCCACAAAAGCTCCACCTTTGCATAAGAACATTTTACAGAGGGTTCCCATGCCATCACCACAGTCCACTTTGTCCCGCCCAGAGAAAATATAGGTCTCCGGCTACCAAGGAAATTCCGCCAGTGTGTCCCTGCCACCCAAAGCCGACAAAGACATCCCGAGGACACATGACAGAATGAAGATCCGAGATCCAGCCTGTGGTCGAGTCCCAATCTTCGAAGCTATCCCGAGGTACATGCTGCGGCTGCAGAAGTACAGATAGACCCCTCCAGTCCTAACAGCATCTAGTTTTCTGCATATGTGGTCCAAAGTTTCTATGACCTTTTCAAGCTTTCCTTTGGGCAATGTTGGAAACTAGAATGGAAGTGCTGGAGTAAAGCTGCATTAAAGCCTTGGGCTTTCATGGAGATAGCCGAGGTGACATCCTCTTTGCCATTACCACACAATATAAATTTACCATATGTGGGTGCTTTCTGTAAGCCACACTTTCACACATTGGCAGCACTTGAAACCATTTAATCTCTCTAATATCTTGCCTGTAAGACATTTAAATGTTGAAAAAAAATAGTTTTGTCACAAACACAGATGTTAGCATGAACCTACAATACATTGTCACAGAGGTCCTCAAGAACACAGCAACAGGTCAATGGTTTTTATTTTCAGAATAGAAAAGGAACTTGCTAAGGGACGACCCTTGCTTTTGCATTTAGTGTGGGCCATTCTCTCCCAAGCCCAGGTTTTTCTGGACACCAGACTTGAATCTGGAGGTCGCTAACACCTACTATCTAAGAAGCTATCTAGCTGGTCGTGATGGCCTAAAGGTAAACATGTTTTATGTCTAACTCTCCCTGGGAACAATCTAGGTGGTCCCTGGTCTAAGTTACCTAATATAGTGGATTGGTGCATTATTTATTTATTTATAGTTTATTTATACAGCTCTTATACACAGGTGAAGTGCTTCAACATGCTTCAAGGCGGGAAGGGAACAAGGGAATACAGTACTCATTCTTGGGCCTTGAAAATTCAGAATGATCAAAACTGAGAAAGAAAACTAGAACACTAGGCCCGATGACATTTCTCCTAGTGTAAGTGCCTGAAATGTCATAGTTGCGACAAGCTCGGACAGGGGAGACAAGACAGACAACGAACTGGTCCTAGAACATCTAGGTAATGCATACGTACATATGGAGGTGCGTCGACGGGAGGGCAGGGGAGGGACAAAACAAGTCTGATCAACAGGGCCGTGGGTTAAGTGCAGAGAGGTTGCTCTGCTCATGGAGCGTAAGCTGAAAGTGCAGTAATGCTGAAAAAAGTGCAGCGGCCCTGAAGCAAGGGCAAAAGACTGACGGGAGCCTGGGACGTAAGGGGGAGTAGGAGGGAGGAGAGAAAGGAAAGTAGATTAGAAAGTGAGAGGGAGAGTGAAGGAGGAAGTGAAAAGGAAGATCTTGAGGAGTTTCCGGAACTTAAGGTGTTCCAGCTTAAGACGGAGGGAGGCAAGCAGGCTGTTCCAGAGGGACGCACCTGCAGAGGATAAATATCTACCCCCAAATCTCTGGAGGCTCACCCACAGAGAGTTGGAGGAGGACAATCGGAGGGCTCTAGAGGGAGAGTATTTAGGAAGAAAGCGTTGTAGATAGTGTGGGCTCTGGCCCCAGAAAGCCTTGTGGATTTTGCAGAGGATCTTGAACTTGATACTCGCAGCCACTGGGAGCCAGTGAAGGGATTTCAGTGCCGGAGAGATGCGACCCCAAGGCTTGAGGCCAAGGATAAGTCTTGAGATTCTGTTCTGGATGTGCTGTAGAGGACAGAGAGTAGGAGTAGGAAGATTGAGAAAGAGGCTGTTGCAATAGTCCAGCCTAGAGAGAAAAGGTAGAATACCTCTGATGAGGTGCAGTTGGTAGTTGGACTTTTAGGAGATGTCGGAGATGTGAGAAGAGAAGGAAAGAGTGGAGTCGAAGATAACCCCAAGATTTTTTGCCTCATTGGTATTGGTAGGCGAGGACTCTTACTGGTATTCAGGCAGAGATCGTTAGCAGCACACCAAGCCTGAATTGCAGATGGACGATCCAGAATAAGCAAGGAGGAGGACGAGGGTAGCCTGAAAGAGAGCTGTGTGTCATCCGCACAACACTGAAAGTTAGAGGTCATGGTAGATATTCTGTGGGCCAAGGGGGTAATGTAGATCTTGAAAAACCAGGGGAAAGGTTAGATCCCTAGGGGACACCACAAGTAGAGAGAGTGGTGGAGGAGAGAAACTCCTGATACTCAGGCCCCACTTGATTTTTTCCTTCTATGCCCCTTTATTTCTGTCACTGAGTCTCTCTGTCTCTCTCTTTCTCTCTTTCTTTCACTCACTCTCCTCCATACAACTACACCTGTCAAATGAGAAAGTATATCGTGCCTCCTATTGCAATGAATATATGTATAATATATGTATATAAAATCAATGTAAGCCGCCATTTTAGGTCAATCCGCCATTTTAGGTTCGCTTTATAAAGTCACCCTGTGTTAAAATTGTGGACAATGTCATTCCGGAATACAACATGGCCGTCTTGACCTCTGTGTGTAATTAATATATAACTTGCCTGCAGGCCACTTGTTGAGGTCGTGAACTGAGACCTTGTCCTCCGTTGACCTGTGTGTAAAGGATTACTCGCGTCAATGAAACTAATCCGCAAGCATATGTTAAGAACAATGTATTCAAATACTGAACTTAGAACACTTGGTTAACTACATTGTATTAATGTTTGAGAAGACCTGCATGGGAAATCCCAGAATACACAGTTGCCGTGTAGGCTTGTTGACGTATGTATTAAAGGCAAACTAGTTACATGTAGATATGCGAACTCAGCATGAACCCTAGATCAGTAATGTATTAGAGGAATATTAACCCGAAGTAGGGTTGGACATCGTGTTCGCAAATGGTATAAAATAGCAACAAATTCTAATGTACAGCGTCTCTCACTGAATACACCGAACCACGCTGGAGTTTGCTGTATTCCACTGAGGGCCGATAGCTATCTGATTTTGTTCTGTTCTTTGTAACTGATTCAGTATAAATTAAAATCTTTGTATGTTACTTTATAACCCATGTTCGGTGTATTTCCTTTTGGGGTACTCAGCCTCGATATTTTGATTTTGTTTTCACACACCCACTGTCTCTCCTGCCTCAAAATGCGTTATCTATCCTTCAGATGTTCCTCTCTCTCCTACCTACCTCCACCCTCTGAACTTACCCTATGTACTCTCCCATCTCCATACTGCTACCTCTCTACACTACTTCTACTCTCCTCTTCACTCTACTACTACTGTCTTCTCCACACCACAGATCCTCTCCCCAATCCATACTACTACTATTCTATTCAGTCCACACTACTACTACTCTCCACCCATACCTTCCCCCACAGTCATCCTTGTTGAGATAAAACTAGGTAGGTTAGAGGGCTACTAGGAGTTCGCTAACCCAGAACTCATGGAAGGCTCAACTCCTTACCTTGCCAAAAGGAACGCAGGCCCAGACAGACAAGTTCAAACTGCGGTTTATTATATAGGGATCACTACAGGGACAGAAGAATCTGTGGACATCTCAGTGAGCTCTGGCTCGCAGGCCAGTTTTGATAGACTCTTACATCACAAAAACGTCACAACCTGGGCCCTTCGCCAGAAAACCTATCATCCTTCGGGATTGGGTGTTGAGTGGTACTTCCCTTATAGCAGACCCTATATGTATTAGTTTAATGGCTCTGCCATGTCAGGTGTCAGGCCTACCCCATCAGAATATTGCTGTCACTAAAGAATATTTCAGTGTGAGGGTACGATCATTGGTTCTTGTCCGTTGCTACCCACCCCTAGGGTCCTGAACAGTGATTGGCTAGAGCTGGCATCCCCAGGCCTGGGATTCGAAATGCTTCCCAGCTCCAGATGTATCTTTTCAAGGTAATAAGAACAACTATGTGTCTGCATTGTGACAAGCTGGCACCACTAAAGACTATGTGAGTGCCCATCCATGGTTTAGGGTGAAAGGATCGAATACAAAGGGTCAAAATGCAATTGTTTCGAATCATAAGGACCGGAAAACCCCCCACAAATTTAACCTATACCAAGGCCCAAAAAAAAAACATTTAAAAAAAGTCATTTGATCATTTTTTTCCGGTCCTTTTGAGTTTAATGTATTGTATTCGACCCTTTTGAATTCGACCCTTTGACTGGACAACCCCATCCATATCAAGCAACATTTGCCTTCTCCTGTAACAACTTTGTTGCAGCTTCTGTCTGGCTCTGTGAGATCGCTCCTCTTTCCCAGCTGCTAGTTTCGGTTCATCATCAGCTCGACTGGGTCACATGCTTAGAGACCGTGGTTTGGGCTTCTGGAGCTCTGAATTACTCCGATTTATTCGCATTTACTGTGCCTGCCTACTTCAGATCAGGGAATGGAATGTCACTACTATCTTGGTGGCCTTGGCAGCTGGCCCTGTCTCACACATTCGTGCCTCTGAGCAGCCTGAATTCATTCAGCTCAGCATCTGCGAGGGTCTGTAATTTTCCTAAGCCATAGATTGCTTCTACATGTTCATGTTATTCTATAGTCCTCCATACATTAGTAACACATTGGTTCCGACAGATCCCATAGGTGCTCCTGCAGTTCCATAGGTTAGTTGCATGAAAGTATTCTGCAAGCTTGTTCAGGATCTCTTGCTTCTTGTGGTTTCTGCACTGCTGTGGTTAAGCTAATGACAACATAATAAGGGCAAAGGCAGTATTTATATGTATCTGTCCTCTAACTTATAGAACTGTTCCGCATATGTTCTTCATGTATTCAGTGCGTGTTTTGTGTCCTGATGTGCGGATGGCATGTGTGCTTCATATCTAACGCTGCTACGTGGTGTCTAACGACATCATGCATGGCTTCTTGGCGCTATAGTCGAGAGTGTCAATTGAGGTGTCTGTAATCGCATCCTGAGGCTCCTCATCCACATTGGGCAACATTTGCACTGCTCCTGGGATATAGGGTTGACTGAATGGGTACCTGTCGACATACTTGTCTATCATAGGAGCACTAGGAATTAGTCCGAAATGGTATGGGTGATCATGGTATCTTGAGTTCTTCTTATGACCCATGTGTTTTATAGGAGGGGGAACAGGGTTATGATTCGACCACCACGCTTCATCCTCCTTTCACTCTTCCAGTCACCTTCTCATTCACTCCGTACTCTTCCTCAATTAATTTCACTCAAACACCTTGCATACGCAAACCCTGAAACCAAGGTATCACTTTCTCTCAACAATCAATACCACTCAATTCACACTCATCTACACCGTCCTTCCTCTGGTTGGTCTGCTGGTCCTCCTTCTACTTGCATGGCTATGTTGAAAACCATGGTAGTCCACCCATCCCCTGTTGGGAATTTCCTCATCCCCTGTTGAGAGGGTCAGCTCCATGTCACACTCCTGCATGGCTCCTTCAAATTATTCTTCCTCCTCAATTTGTCTGCCTGACTGTGAATACATTGAAAGGAACTCTACATTGGCTTGTTTAGAACTGGCCCAGTGTTCTACCACAAAATAATATGGTTGGAGGGCCGCAGCCATCTAAAAATGCAACGGTTTGTGCCATTGTAAGAGGCCATCTATACTTAACGAGCATGGTCTGTTATTAATCTGAATATCCAGCCTGCTAGATAATAGCAGAGACTGTTTATGGCCCTGTTAATTGTTAGACACTCTAGTTCCAAAACTGGATGAGTACCAGATCATTGTTTTCCCTTGGAAAGAATTTGCAGCTGATGAATTGAAATGGCTTCAGTTCTCCCTCATGGATCTATGAGAGGAGTGCAGCCAGTCCTACTACAAATCATCCATCTGTGACAGTAATTCCTTGGAGAAGTCCTGCATGATCAAGACTGGGCTTTTACAGGGAAGTGGTTTTCAGTTTCTTGACGGCCATTTGACCTGTGTGGTTCCTCTGTACAGGGTTGGGATGAACCATGGTCAGCTTATCTGTCAAGAGGCTTCTAATTCTGAGAAGTTGGACTTTGTAAGTCTGTTGTGACACGATTTCGATGATGACATGCGGTCCGCTCTACTTGTCCTGGCCAATAGCTTGTTCTGTGTGGTGAGCAGCAGCATCATGACTTTGTTTCCCACTTGAAAGGTGCATTCCCTAGCATTTCTATTGTAGACTTTCTCTTGTGCTTTGGCTGCTTGAAGGGGGTGTTTGACCATTTTCTGCACCATCCCCATATATTCCCTGGTGTTGTATGTCTTGGAATGGTCACTGACCTGGTGATTCCCTGGACCTTCTTATTCTTGACTCATGATGTCCAAAATATATATAGGATTTTGCCAATAAACAAGCTTGAAGGGGGAGAAACAGTTAGAATGCAGGGGTGTCTTTCTCTCGGCATGAAGAGCCCATGGGAAAAGTCACCTGAGTTCTTCCCATCATTGCCAACCAAACTCCTTAGGATTCCTTTAAGAGTCTGTTTAAATTTGTCCGGAAGCTCATTACTCTGAGGTTTTCAAGGTCATGATCTTCATGGGAGCTTTCATTTCCCCCATCATCTTCGACATGAACCGCCACCTTCTTCAGTGAGGATTTCTGCTGGGAAGGCGGCAAGTCTAATCTAACTTTCACTGAGGACTGACCATAAAAGCAATGAACATTTGAAGGGGCCCTTGCCTAATTCACCACTTTATTAATTGCACCACAGTTTTTCCCAATGGACCGTAACCAATGTGTGTAATATAAAAAGGTTTCCCACTGTGGTCTATTTATCACTTTAGCGCCCTTTTTAACCATGCATGTCAATGGCTTGGTGTTTGCTGTGGTGGATGTTACTGCCCCCAAAGCCTGTTGGGTAGGGACATATTACTCTGTTTGCCCCCACCCTTGTTGTAGGTCCTTCTAGTAGGATGGCAAATATTTTTCGGGAAAATCTAAGAGAGCAATTAGGTGGTCATTCTAAAGGTACCAGAGTACTTTTCCCAGCTCTTTGAGATTTATCCACTTTTGCTAATGTGCATGAAGACTAAAGCCATGCCCAAGTAATGGCAGAAACATTAAGAAGGGCTTTACAGAGGACATCAACATCAGGTCCTCGTACCTTTGAGGATTTACATTTTGGAAAATGTTTTTAATGTATGTAGTTGAGGATGTAGTCCCACCACGTGGCAGCTGCTATAGCTGCTTGAGACAATCTATCAGCTAGATATAACAGACTAGACTAGAGATCAGAAAACTAGTGGTTAGGTCTGCAGACAGGTATAAGAGGGTCATCGATTGTCTTGATTGTTGCAGTGCCTTTGAATACTTGCAGGAATGTCTGTCCTTTTGGGATACTTGGGTATAAGCTTCTGCAATAAGCCACCGCAACTATCAAGACATCAGACACAATTTTAATAGAAAGGGCTGTCTCAGTCTCTGAACTCCCATCATGATGATGGCAGTGTAGATGGTGTAGTTCATTTGTTATTCAGTGATAATGTCCGGATGGCTTCACTGAATTATATAATCAGGTGGTTGCAGGAACATGGGTGCCTCCAATGTGTGAAATGGATGCCAGGACTTTTCCTTTACAAGCAAGGAAGGGGGATAAGGTATTTATCTAGTTTCTGGCATTATTTAATTTGCAATCTGCCTCCACTATTAATAAATGAACTTTGAAAGCACAGTCATTCAAATTGCAAGAACGTACTGTTCTATGTGGGCCTTTTAAACCCACTGTATAACCCGTTTGAATATATTAATATAGGGAGTGGCTTCAGATACTTCTTTTAATTACAGCAGAACAATAGAGTCTAAGGAGCTCCATAAATACTGCTAGCTCCACTGAGGGGTCTCACCATGCCCACCCACTGTATGGTATGATATTAAAATGTGCAAAGCATGGCTGTCACCCCAAATGGCATCTTGGTGCTAGAAGCTGACCAATATCACTTAAAAAAGCACTAAAGCCTTGCAAGCATCATTACCGTGAAGAAAGGTAAGTGTTAACTACATGAGGAAAGGTAAGATGATCGGTCATTGACCGGATTCTGAGGTCCAAAGTTGGATCGTCTGCATGGAGAAAGATCCACCTCCTGGAGGATCAAAACTTGGGCATCTGCAACAAATCCCAGAAAGGCTGACCTAAGTCTTCTGAAAGGTATGTGAGGAACACATTATTCCTCAAGAAACACGAACCAAGCAAATTAATTGATGGATGAAACGGACATACAGTGCTCTAAATGCGACTTAAATGTTAACCAGTGGAGAAAACTCAATACAGGTTTTTGTCCCTCGCGCCCAACCTTCAAGAGAGGACGACGTGCTGCCTTTTTGAATAATATGCAGCCGACACAACAAATATCTTGGAAGGCCAAAATAAACAAATACTCCTTGCCATTGGACTAGCAGTTTGTTTCCCATGCTGTCAAATGCTGTAGTGGACTCAATAAGGAACAGGTTTGCTGCACATCCCTGATTTTTAATGCAGTGGGTGTAATGAGTAAGGCAGATCATTGCTCAGCTGGTGCTTTGCAATTGGCTGCGTCACCAATTAGAGTGCCTCTGTTGATGATTGCTGATCAGAGTCATCCTTTTTGGACATCATAGATGGGTTTGCAGACTTAGCTGGGCATTAACCCACCGTGGAGAGCCGCGTAGGGTTTGATTTCCTACAAAAACCCTCAGCTCTCCCAAAATGTGTTTCTGGGAGACTGGTACTCCTCCGAGTGCCACATGCTGTGTGATATGGATTTAGCCTTAAATGTTTCCTACAATGTCATGGTGTAAAGGGACAAGACTACTTCCCTCTGGCCTGGTGTACAGCTTTATGATTGGAAAAGGTGGTGCAGTTGTGCAATTCAGTGAAATAGACACAATAGTCCCAGGTATTTCTGCTGATATTAGAGCAGATCTGTTACATGTTTTAGTTAGAAGAAATGCAAGGGAGGATTAGTGGAAGGGTGTGGAATATCATGGCCAACACACAGGTATTTAAAGCATCTCTCAGATAAAAACCTCCAGCATAGTGTCGCTTTGTCCTTATGGTCAAAACTCCCTGTTGAGACACTGTTGCATACTTAGATGCCTTGAGCAGTTTGGCCCTTTCCCAAAGGACTTTAGGGCTACTCATATAGCCTCATGCTTTTCTGTACAACGTCCTTTCATCGTGGGGTGGAACAGAATCGGGTGGAACGATTGGGAGCCAGGTGTTTACGGAGATCAGTTGGTTGCAACAACCTGAAACCTGGCTATCTCAGCGTTACGATGTACATGGAGGCAGAAGTTCTCCAGCATCTTGGTGGTTCGTTGCCACTGAATTTGATGGGACAAATATGAAAAGTGCCATAGCAATGACACTTGTGAATGCTGAATAAATACCAAACATTGGGCCTCATCATGAGTTGGGCAGTGAAATCAGAAGTAATTCAAACCAGACGGAATTACTGTTATGAACTTGGTGTTTCCAGCGAAATTATCACCATATCACAAGTTGACTGGTGCGTGCACCAGCCATCAGCAGTAACGGTTATTCTGTTTAGTGGAATTATCACCAAAAAACAACTTCGAGTGGTAAGGCCTCCAATTATTGTCGGAATTACCATTACCACTACAAAAGTAGAGGCATTACTGAATGTTAATTCCACAGCGGAATTACCACCAAGCAGTAATAGCATCATGTTGCAAATTGGAAACTCAGCAGTTGCCATGTTTGAAAACACAATCCATTTTAAATCCTTCACTTCCTGTAGCCATCCAGACCCTACATGCACTGGAAAGATGCCAGGTGACAAGGTTAAGGCCAAGGTACGAGAAATGCAAACACGAAAGCCCAAATTCAGTGAGAGGGACCTGCAGGTGTTAGCAGAGAAGGTGGTGGCCAATGCTGAGAAGCTGTTTGGCTACCAGCAATGTAATATTCCTATAGAAAGGAAGAACACCATCTGGAACAATATCAGGGAAAAGGTGGTGGTGGTGGTTGGCACTGTGCAGAGCGACGCAAAAGACTGTAGGAAGTTCTGGAACAACCAGAAGGCACGTGTGCGCATTCTGCTTGCTAACTTCTGCTGAGTGACAGCAGCCAGGGGTAGAGAAACTGTGGAATCATTACTCCTCACACCCCAGGAGGAGAAAGTGGCTGGCATCATAGGGATGGCTAGCATAGAGGCAGTTGGTACAGCAGAGGCTTGAGTTGGCAGTCTAGTTGACCCAGGTGAGTACAAATGAGGATGTTGGGTGCATTTGAAAACGAAATGTATGAGTATCATGTGTTCAGCTACAGGCCACGCAGCAGATTAAACAAAATGGCAGTACATCTGACTCTGGGCCTCATCACGAGTTGGGCTGTATTCCCGGCTGTAATACCGCTGACTGTAATAGCCCTACCACCGACTGGTCCGGTGGTATTACCACCGAATCACGGGTTGGGCCTTAACGATAAATCCCTATTCCTGATTGGGTCCATTGGATCCAATGGGGAATTTTCGGTGCTAATACTGTGGACTAATACAGCCGGCTGTAATACAGCCGGCTGTAATACTGCCGAAAACAGGGATTTTCACCTCCAGAAATAATCTGGAGGTAAAACAGCCGATTCAGCGCCCAACTCATGATAGGGCCAGCCCTTTATTGCAGCAGTAATACCATTACCACCGCATTTAAGGGCTACAGCCCAACTCGTGATGAGGCCCTCTGCCTTGAATGTATCCACAATAATTGCATAATTAAACCACACTACACACATCTCAGGTATTGCCTCCACTGCAATGTACAGATCCGGACAAAACACAGGGGCAACCATCCCCTAACAGGGAAACACTTCAAAAACACAAATGTACTGCCATCGACCCTGACATGAGGATGAACACTGACATGCAACCACCCAAATCTTGGAGAATGTGTGACCCATGTTGAGTGGCAGTCTTGCCAACCAGGTTTGTCAGCCTTACCACAGTAAAACAACAGCAATACTGGCAAACATCGAAATATACTCGAAAGATGAATGAGGAAGTTCTGCAGAATGTCCAACAGATTGTCCACAGGAATCATCAAGTGAACACCTGACACCTTTCACAAAGTGCAGATCAACATGACAAGGATGAATGGACCCCGTGAAATCATGTGAGCCAGCACAAGCCCTAGGCTATGGCCTTCCAACTCACTGTAAATGGTTTCATCCAACAACACACCTTCACATAAAGTCAGCAGGACATATGACCCTAAAGTATATTGGACCCATACATATGGCAGCAACTATTAACGATTGCTGCAATATGGAACAGAACCCAAATGTCCATACAAGTTCCAATGTACATGATGGCAATGTGAAATCCAGGCAACCTGCTGCATGCTACTGTCATGAACGATATAATATGTCCCTTTACCTTCATTCTGAATGACTGACACATTGGTGGGTGAGCGTGGGTAACCGGTATCCACGAATATGCCTGACAACACTCTACGAAGCAAATGCACTGTAATCCCCAAAAAAACAAGTGCCTGGCAATGGGAATTATTGGACCAAAACATACTGCTTGTTCACCCAACACCCAAAAGAAAACTATTTGATGCCTCTGATGGACTTAGGTGATGTATAGCTCACTAACTTCATATCTCAATCCCAACAGCTGAGATATATCTTGGGCCATGATATTGAGTAAGTGAGAATAGCATCAACAATGTATCTTTGAGGCAACCAGACATATTTTCCCTGGACATCTCAGGCAGTCCAACATCCCTCTACTACTAACTGAAGTAGAGAACATCTTATTCCAGCGACAAAGCACAGTCTAGCTATTATGTGGATTCAGTTCCAGAGTTGTGTCACGGGCAGCCCGTACCAGATGCATAGGGAACAGCCGCTAGATTGCATTGTTGAAATTAATGTTAACAAGCACGTCACTGAGTACAGCTCTGTGTTCTCATAGCAGGCTCCCAAAGAAGTCAGGTAGATGACGCCAGCATCGGTCCAGCTGGACCTTCAAAGGCTGAGACCACAACTAAGTTCTCAGAAAACAACTGCCAGGAAAAGTGTCTCTTCAGCCCATGCTGCCCAAAGTCTGACAACCTGTCAAGAAACACCAGCCAGGACGCCTGAATTCACTGTGACACTTGTTGCCACAACAGCCTCAGCCACACTCCCACTGTTGCATCCAATATACACACTACCACTACTGCCGGTCAGGCCCCAGGGGTTCATGAAACTGCCCTGGTCACCAGCATCTTTGCCAGCACACTGATCAGTGCATCAGCAGAGCATGGCTTTCCTGCACCTGACCCCCTTCCCATCTCTGAACACCCTACATCTGCGTCTGTGCGTTCTTCCATTGCTCGGGGTATACTATGGCAGCCCTGTGTAGACACCAATATTGGCACAGAGGATCAAGATTCTGCAACTGATGGAGTGGAATACACTCCCTTGGTGAAACCCCAATCCCAGTCTATCCACCAGATCAGCTGTCACAAGGTACCCTGACAGCCATATGTGAAAGGCTTACAAGGATGGAGCAGCACCAGGAAAGAATGAAGGCGCAGTGCATCTTGCCAGTTGGCAAGTGAAGTTGGCCGCCAATGCAGATACCTCACAGAAGGCACTCCATCAGATAACATGGTTGGTCAGAGAGTGCAAGAATTAACTGAGGCCATATCTGCAGGGAATTAATCTATGCAACATGCCCTGCTGTTGACACTGCAGCACATCTGTGGACTTGATTCCATTAGCTCTGCATCTGCCACCCCAACAGGGGGATGCCTTGCTAATAGTCCAAGACCCAGGTCTCAACGGACTGCCATGTGTGCACCAAAATCTCAATCTGCGCCAGGGAAGCATGGCAAGAGATTAGGAAACTGTGGACATTTATTTGTGTATGAGGGCACTGGTGTTGAGGAGTCAGGGTAGAGGGAGGGCGTGGGTGTAACCGATTTAATAAATGGAGTTTGGATAACAAGTAAAGATCCGGTAGTCTTTTGGGTCATGTCATGGATTTTACGACACTCATTTCTCTATTTACATTGTCCAGTGTGCATGTTGTTCAGAAAAATCTGTCTATTTCAGAAGATCAAATTTGGTAAATTGCATAGAGATGAGGCTTATGATGAGCAATAGAGTGTTTTTAATGAATGTTATGCTTAATATTTGACCAGAGTTAGATTTGCTTATATTTAATATTTTTAAGAGGGGGTGGGGAAGTTAGTGTTTTGTTGTGTCTTGTGTCTGTTTGTGTATTATTGGTATGATTGAAAATATTTTATCAAATTTTCATTAGACATTCTAAAATCTTGCGGATATTAATCTTAATGTTCTTGCAATTTTGTATTTGTTTTAGTCCCATAGTGATTACTACTTCATTGTTTTGATTACATTGTACTGATTTTCTATTCCAATGTATAAGTATGTTATAATATTGAGGTTGTCTTTGAAAAAATTAAAATAAAGAGGTTAAAAAAAATCTCTCTATGAGTTTCTGATGCCAGAAGCACCCATCCCTTCCTTCTGTATGGCCATCCTGTGCTGGTCTGCCTGTCCATGTCTCGTCATCCTTCTCCTCTGAGTCTGCCAGTGACACGTCCTCCTCTGCAGGCAATGTAACATCCCTCCCGGTGCAGCATCACACAAACAAGGACTATCATTCCCCACCTTGTCCGGACTGTACATCAGAGGTGTTTGCGAAGCCATGTGGATCATGCCCCAGGAACCTGTGTGGTACATGTGCATTCTGCATCTTTGCCTCCCAACCCTCCCAAATCACTTCCACATTTACCATTATGGATATATACCAAGAGTCAAAGTCTTCTGTCCACTCTAGATCTCCATGTAAGCAGGCTGGGTGCTGCGCCGTAGTGCCATGGCGTCATGACTTGAACCAGGGAAACAGGTGCAGCAGTGGGTCATATGTACATTGTACATTCAGGAAATGACACTGTTTCCAGTTTCAACAAACATCCTCTGATGCCTGGGGTGCCACCAGTTCCACATGCATGCAGTCAAACGTTGCTATTAGATTGGAGAAGTGGGCAGTGGTGTAAAATCTGGCCGTCGTGGCATGCATTTCGGAAGGGGTGCTGGTGCGCATGTTTCAGTAATGCATCCAGCACTTGTCTCAGCACTTTGGTAAATGTTGGCTGCAACATGCCATGCAGCATGCCGGCTATGTGCTGATATGTGCCAGCGGCACAAAAGTGCAGGACTGATACCAGCATCAGCAGCAGAACGTATATTGATGGCACTCTCAATGTCAGGTTGGATGAGGGTGAGGATTTCTGCTATGGTTTGCTGGTTGAGGCAATACATTGTAATTAACTGTGCATCTGTCCGTGCCCTGGGCGATGGTCTGACTCTGGGAATAGGCGCCCTCCTTCTCATACGTCGCCTCCCCTTAACCCTGATGGGTTCCGTTTTGCTGCTGCTGTGCTATTCTCTGTAGGTCAATGTAGGTGAGGAGTCCATGTATGTCAAGGCTAGCCACTCCCATGGGCTGCATGGCGTTTGGAAGTGAGTTTGGGAAAGGTTTGTCCCATACATACCCTGTTTGAGCCCATTGGGTGCACCTGTGGGTTCATTTCCTTCACCTGGATGCATTCACCTCCACCTGCTTTCAGTGGTATACCATTTGGTAATGCAGAGCATGCAGTGGAATTACCGTTTATATTTCTGGCACTAATTCTGCTGGTGGAATTAGTGCCACCACTATCTATGCTGGTTTCCACTGGGGTTAATTCCGCCAGTGGGATTAGTGCCCATTTTCACTGAAGCCTAATTCGACAGAGTGGTGAAAGTAGTGGCAATTCCCTTGCTGCCACTTTTTCCACTGATGGCAGAACTTGCAATGAGTCCCATTTTGTCATTGGCAAGAGTCCGAGCCAGGCAATAGGTGGCCAGTATAGACCTGGACATGACACAGTTAAAAAGTCACCTCTTGGCCAAAGCAGTACTTTCCAAGGGCCTCCTAGTCTGCAGAGTTGGAGGTGCAGGGCACCGCTTCCCTATTACGGGCTCACTCTGCGCCGAGAATAGGTGTATCTGTAACCGTCCCAAACACGACTATACATGGTTGGGGAACACCTCCCTTCACTCTCTCAATGCAGATTGAGTACTCAGGTGCTCAGTATTACCGTGTGCGGGATTCTGTTGCATTCTGTGTAAGTGCTGCAGGCAGAAACTAAACAGAGCTTTTGGGCACCCTGCGCTATCCGTACTGGCTGCAAGAGAAGGCAGTGGCAGGCTGGCATTGCATCTGGAGGGGAGATGAAGGACTAGCAGCTCCTACCCCAGGAGTCAGTCTGGCCAAATTCTGAACCCCCAGTCAATGCATGACTGGAGCCTGAGTGGGAAGCAGGCCCCTTTTGAAGCATTTCTATGTAGGAGAGATGTAGCCATGCAATTCCCCATTCAATTTAATATAATGTATAGATGTTGACATAAATCAATAAATAGACATGCTGTGTAGTTCAAACACTTTTCATTTCCAGCCTCAAATCTTACATTTCTACAAATGAAAGAAATCGTACACTATTTGATCTCCTTGGGACTTGTTCAGGGATAGAAACGAAAAAAAGAAAAAATATGTTTTTACCTACGCTTGACAATGTGTTTACAGAACGTATAACAGATATTCTAAAGCATATGCTAGGAAGAAGAAACTATGAAAGTAATGTTTACAGCAAACAAACTTGTAATAGTACTTAGTATTGCTCCAAAACACCGCAGTTGTAAAGTCCACACCCGTGCTGATTTAGCCACTTTTCACACAGATATTTTCAAATATGTTCACAAATGAAGCAAAATGCATCAGAGAAAAAGAATACAGGGAAAGGTGCCTGTATATGGGACAGGAAGCATTCCATATTACCACATTGGGAATAGTATGTAAGGGGCAATTCCATCCGGGGCAATAATGGTAAAACGGGTGCCATTTGTAAAATACTGCCATTTCATTTACCGCCCTCACAAATCAGAGTTTGCATCCCTGGGGAAACCATCCAGGGTGTTACGATTTGGAAATCTGACCCTTTTTTACCTCCATCACCAGAGGTAGAGGTAAAAATACTAAATTGGGCAAAAAAGCATTTCTAACTGTGCTCACTGTATAGAAGGAAAGCACACGCACTTACGTTCAGTGGGAAACGATTTCACAGTGGGCCATGAGTAGGGCGGGAAAGCTTGGCATGGCCCGTCTCTTACCACCTTGACTATGTAATGCATAAAAGGGTCATACTTTACCCATTGCATTAAAAAAATTAACAATAATGGTTTGTAGCACTACTTTGCATTATCCATGAAGACCATCAGAATGATGGAGGAAATTAATTTAAAAAAAAACAAACAAACAAAAAATGAACTGTTATTTCTGGAATATCCCCAGCAGAATTTCGGAAAAACCATTAGTAGAGATGTTATTTGCTAGCCTCGTTATTCCTGAACAAAAATATGCCCACATTGTAATGAGCCCCTGAGTGCTGAACAAATATCTCCTTCAAGCCATTTGTCAATATCATGTACAAGCAATAACGTAGATTAAAAAAGAATCCTGTTCTGGCGTATGTTACCGAAGGCCAAGTTAGTCCTACGTTCAGGGCTGGTCTGGCCTACCGAGAACTCTTGAGATTTACCGATGGGCATTTGCACCATGGGCATCCTTTCTGTGGGCATCCTTTGTGTTCCAGCTCTTCCATCATACCCTCCTTTCATTTTTCCTGATTCCCAACTTTTGCTTTAAAGTACAGCATGTGGTAAAAGGCTACCGGTATCTCATTCCTCGTGAATGAATATTACATGTCCTTTTTTATGGTTAATTACTTTTAATCCGTATACAGGGGACAATGTGCATTCAAATTCACTGTGTGAGCGCTTTTTTCAATTTTTTTTGTGGGAGAAACCTGCCACCCCAACCCCAACATAGAGGGGCTTGGGATTACACAGAGTAAATATGGGGCCACTTTGGAAAACATTTCCAGGGCAATTTTTGATTCCCAGTGGACCACTGCCTATGTTTGGGCATAAGGTACACCCGAAGACAGCCGTAATTTAATACTTTCGAAAAACGTGTCTAAGCAAGAAGGTGCACTTATATATATACAACAAAAGAAATTCAGTGCATGAACACGTTGAAGATGCACTCCTCAACCTCCAAATGTATGAAAGAATACAGGAAAGAATCCTTCAATTGTCACACAGTCCTTTATTTTTGGATCCCTATGCAAGGACACAAAGCTCGAATTACGCGTTTCGCAACTGACCTGCTGCTTGATCACCTACAGTACAAAAAATGTGGATTATGCTCTATTTACATGAAAGTGGTCTCTATGTTCATGCTATGGTGCATGGCCCCCTATTTATGTTTGCATCATGTCAATCAGACTCACAGACCGTTTAAAAGCGGCCGGCCATGTTGGAACATTGGGTTAGCAAAACAGAAAGGTGATGGCTGGAAGGTTTTCAATTAATCATAACCACAGGCAAAGCTCTGGGCAACCCTCCAGACCATCGTTTTTCAGCCTGCCAAGCCATTACAGAAGGGGAAAAACCATATGCAAATCAGGCTTGGTCCTACCCCAAAAGGGGCAGTCCAGCCCGTAGGTCACATCCCTTCTGCACGAGACCACAAGCATCCCCAGACATGTTTCAGCCTTGTTGGGCGTCATCAGTGAGGAGTAGCTTGGGTCTCTAGGCCCGGCAGACTTGGGACCCACGTCTGGGCATACCCGTCCCACTCGGGGTGACTTTAGCAAAACAGAAAGGTGATGGCTGGAAGGTTTTGAATTAATCATAACCACGGGCAAAGCTCTGGGCAACCCTCCAGACCATCGTTTTTCAGCCTGCCAAGCCATTACAGAAGGGGAAAAAACATATGCAAATCAGGCTTGGTCCTACAACAATGGGTTAGCAATGATCCTATAACCATATATTCTCCAGTTTCAGGTGACTGGGATTGGGGTTGGAAGCAGACAGCTCCCTGGACCAATCAGGGTCCGGTGTGATGTCTTCGGACATTGGACAAATCCAGTAATTGGATGGTAAAAAATCATGAGGTGCATCATTTTTCTTGAAATGGCTGCCATGTCTGATCCACGGACAGAGGCTGGTGTCTGCAGATAGAACAGTGGGGAAAAGGTCTAAAAACACATTTGGGGTTATTTGGTGGCCAAAAGAGGGCCAGGAAAGGGTGAGGGAGTGGAATAAAGATGATATGGGGCTGTTTTTATAGGTGGAAAAAGGGAGTGCAGGTACCGCCAAGTCCGCGGACACCTTGGTAGTCCATGGACAGCGCTGTGAGCGGACAGTTTGGAAAACACATTTGAGGTTATTTGATTGTTGAAAGAGGTGTGGAAAGGGTAGGTGAGTGGAATAAAGATGATATGGAGAGATCTTTATAAGTGAAAAAAGGGTTTGCAGGTGACACTGAGTCTGCAATCAATTTTGTTGTCCATGGACAGCAATTCAATGCCACGGGGATCAGGGCGAGTTCTGTTATTTACAAGTGTATTGCATGTATTTGTTATATGGTTTAATTATATTATGGTGGTTGTGGCCAGTGGCCACAACCATTATAGTAATATGTGTATAGTAATTATAGGCACTGTAGTGGAAGTAGAAAATATGTAGTATTTATGGTTGTAGTACAATTGAGGATAGTGGTTATGGAATATGTATTTGTTTACACTTGGTACGGTTACTTAGTTGGATAGAGTAGTAAAGGTGGAATTTCAGTGAAAGAAACAGTATAATTTGTTAAGCAGGATAGCTGAAAACCTTTAATTGTGTTACATTTTACATATATACATTTACTTTCTTTTTACCCTCATAAACAGTACATTACATGTACTATGTTTAGTACAATATTAGTGTGTGCTACACTGTTGTTGTGATGACTTGAATAATCATTGGGTCACTGGGAAAGAAAATCCATACTGGATTAAAAAAACTATTACAATTATGTCAATCTAAAAGTGATAGTATATTTGTTTGAAGTGTGGTATTATTAAGGGAATGTTTAAAGTAGTTAGATACCTGTTGGTGTATTCTAACTATATTAGACTTTACAAGAAGTTTTGTAACAATAACTGTGATGGCATATTTAAAGTGTATTGCAATGAAGGGCATTTTTGAAGTAGTTAGATATCTTTTGGCATATTCTAACTATGTTGACTTTTAAAAGTACTAATGTAGTACTATGGATGTAGTTAGATACCTGTTGGCGTAGTCTAACGGTTTGTTGTGCTACAGTTCAGTGAGTACATTTTGATTAAAGGAATATTAAGTAGGCATTTGTTAGATTTGCTGGTAACCTATGTTTTGTAGTAACAGAGGTGTTGTTACATTCAAACCAACCACTTCTTATTTTGACATATGCTGTATAGTGTCCTGAAGTGGTTGTGGCACTGGTGTGGTATGTCATACCTACTGTTCTGAAGGTTTTCTTCCCAAGAGATACTTGGCCATGTGTGAATTGCGAAGATTGCATAATATTCCATGATTTGCATTGGTGAATTGGAATGGATTTACAATTTGGTAAGGACACATATGCAAATCGTTCTTTAGGGATGTACTCTTGTGAAACATGGTTGCAGAGAGTGCCTTTATGTTTCCAAGTGTATGAAATCTGGAAGATTTCATTTATAGGGATGTTTTTGCTTTCCAGTACTTGTAGTAAGTACACTAGGGGCCTCATTACGAGGAGGGTGGTAAGGGGTTAACTGCGCTGGTAAAGGTGCTGGAGCCGTTAACCCCTTACCACCCTATTACGAGATCTGCTCGTGGGACCCACTCAGGACACCTGGTTTTACCAGATGTCCTTAGCGGGTCCCGTGAGCGGCCCAGCATGCTAACAACAGGCCCGTCATTAATGGGCCCATTGTTAGCATGCTCCCCATTCCCATTGAGCCCTATGGGGGCTCAAATGGTGATGGGGATGGACTGGGTCCGGGTTCCCTGAATGGGGAAATACCGGACCCTCCAATGTCGGAATGGCCCAGTATTTCCCCATTCAGGGAACCCGGGTTTGGGGTTAGCCATGCCCTTTTTAAGGGCATGGCTACCTCCAAACTCGTAATAAGGCCCTAGGAATTATTGTGGATCTTCCTGCGTGTTTATGGTAAATTTCACCATTCTTGCAAAGTAGTCCAATTCTTGTTTTATACCTGAGACACTGTAAGTGCTATCAGGATTATTTGTGTCATTTCTATGAAGGGCGAGGATTTGCAAATAGAACTGGTCCGAGCCATTTAAGTAAATGCTGTGAAAAATTGGTGGCAATTGGAAGAGAATATTTTTTTGGAGAAGAGACATTTGTCTCTTTGCTTTCTGATGGACGTGCAGTTGAGTTTGTTCTAGACAGTTTTGTGGTTGTATTATTTGATGGAGAAGGAGTTGGTTGTTGTTAGTTTAGTGGTATTGTTGGGAGAGCTGTTGTAGATTCTGTTTGCATTAGTTTTCTTTTTAAAGATTTTATTTTTTGAGTTACATGGTACATATCTAGATGGGGTGTATATGGTGCACCTATCTTGATGTATTCTAGGATGCAAGGAATGTCAGCTTTGACTTTATTTGCATCAAACCTAACTAGGAATAGTCTATTGAGTGTATGCAGACATGAAATTGCTAAGTAACGCATACCTTTTTTAAAGATTGGGTTCAAATGTCAATCAATGTGTGATTTCGAGTTAGACCTTGCGATCTGTGAATAGTGACAGCATATGCAAGAGATAGAGAAAATTGTTCTCTGCATACGTACATGTCTTTGAAAAGAGGGAAACGTGCTATTGTGAGGCACATTATTTTAACTTCTGCAAGTTTGCCAAAGTGGATGTTGACAAACTGAATGTTGCTCTCATGTGGATATGTTTGGAAGCCAACAACTGTACCAATTGCTCCATTGACTTGTTCTACATCAAGGTTACGTTTTAGAATTACTCTGCAGTTTAGGCACAAAGTTGATATTTTCTCCAATCCAGCTGTGTTGTAGATATATTTTTCTAAGATATTTAGTTGTGCTTTTGCCTGTTGACACATAGGGAGAACCACATTGTGTGTGTCTAGTTTATTTGTGGAGCTGATATGCAGTATGGGTTGCATTTCTTTTTTAACATTGTCTTGTTGACTGTATTGTACGAAATTACAGAGTATAAAAGTCTGACCCCACCAAAAGACCTTAAACACACACCATGAAATGTTCTAACTACCAAAAGTTTAAACTTTTCGTGGTGTGTTTAGGTGTTTCGGTAGGGTGAGATTTGGGGCTGGGGGGTGTCCCTCGCAATACCCCGCTCACTACAGTGAGCAGAGGTTAGCCCCTGCAGCTGCCTGGAAAAAAAAGAAAAATGAAAAGAAAAGGACCCTGCGGTGCCAGTACATGATCACGGAAGTGAAAGTGAACTGGCGCCGCAGGGACTCAGCACATCTTCAAAGGTAAGTAGGGTAGGGGTATGTTGGGGGTGTTGGTGGGGATGTTTTAGGGGTGTGGGTGGGGGTGTGTAGTAGGTGTGTTGTGGCTGTTGGTAGGGGTGTTGGTTTGTAGGGGTTTTTAATGTATGTTCGCATGTGAAATGTACAAACCTTTTGTAGTTCGTACATTTCTCATGCACACTTTTCCATTGCGGTAAAAGCAGACGCGGTCGGATTACGCAGGTCCTCATTGAATTGACTACAGCTGGCAAGGATTGGCATTAAGGACATGCATTTTATATTTTGTTGAGTTAATTGTTCCAATACATCAGGAGCAGATGTGTCTCGCCCATATAGCTGATTGATAAGTCTACCATTTAGGATGGATTGTGCAGCTTTAGTAAGCAGACCAGTTCTAATGCTTTTTAAAATGTTAGCATAGGTGAGGTCTGCAGACTGACTCATGTTGTGAGTTAGTTCTCTGTACTGAAAATAGTGCCAAAGATTTACATTTCCAATGCTGCCGAGCATGTTGCAGCATTGTTTGTGTCCTAATATTTTCAAAATAGCTTTACCTTTTACTGGTGTTAACTGTAGGAGGCCTCCAAAAACAATAACGTGTTTTCCTCCAAACAGTTCTTCATAGGCGTTTTTTAGGACTTTTGCTTTCTGAAGTGAATTAAAGCCAGCGAAGTTGCAGGCTAAGAGGCACGCAGTTACTGGAGGAGAACGCTGTTTCCAGTTCATTCTATTGTGCAACATTGACTTTGTTTGCACTTTCCATTGTGCTTTCTCGTGTTACCTGCGAGCGTCAGTAAAAACAGTGATACTGCTTTAAGGAGGAAAAAACAGCGAGGGGACGCTGTGTCGAGCGGACGTGCTCCACCCCCCAACTTCCATACTTAGCCTCACTCGCACTGTGAAGCGCTGCAAAGTGGCGGGCTAAGTGGCATGCAGTTACTGGAGGAGAACGCTGTTTCCAGATGAGTGAAGTCTCCTGGACAGCATCTACTTTTCGCTATCGAGCAATGAGCTCAGAGAACCTTGTCAGTGTAGCCTGGAGCATGCCAGCGAGCTGTTTTTGACATCTCTGAACTATCAGTGGGCTTGATACCTGCTTCTCTCTCGACAAGTAAGTGACCGAAATTATGTTACAACTGGGAGGGCGGTAAGTGGCTGGGAGACTGCGGGAGTAAGCTCCTTGATCCCATCCACGACGCCCTGACCTTAGCTGTCTGGCTTTTACTTACTTTGGATATTAGAACATCCTTGTAACCTCTGCACGGTTGAGAAGGCAGACAGTCTAACTTTGTGCCTCAAATCCCTACCCAGAGCACTCCATCTTTTGTCCACGAGTATTAAGAGTTACGTGAAGTCACATAATAAGGGTCAAAGGGGTTGTAAAGACCAGAGAAATGCAACTGGGGGAAGGAGAGGTCACAGCCATGACATCACAGGGTGACCGTGAAGGAGGAAAAATAGAGGAGCCTATGTCCTTGGACTGTATTATAACAGGAGTCGTACCCGCAGGGAGGCTGCCGGCCACAACAGTGTCAGTGACACCTAATATCAACATAGTTGTTGAAATAAGACATTCAACAACCTCCTCTGACAATATTCTGCAGTTAGACAATATCCACAACGTGCACTAAGGCTCAAGCCCATTTGAGGACCTAATGGTCTCCGAACCCTCAAAAGGGGTGATCGAGGTGTCCCGTTCTATTCCTACTGCAGATATGGGTGAGGGTGTGGGACAAGCAGCAGAGACTAGGGGGGAGGTTTCACCCCTCGCCACAATCTACATGATGTACAGGTTTGGCAAACCTCATCATGAATCAACAACAAAGACACTTAATTAGTCCTCCATAAAATCAATGTGGAAACCTTCAGGACTTACTCCAACTATTTTGGCTTCCAAACAAAGGTTCTTTTTCGGAGGTCAGACAACATCCTTCAAAACAGTCCTCCAGAAGAGAAGGCAGAGAGACAATCCCCGGTCAACAGGAGGCGGTTTGGATTTTTTAACAAATGCTGACAGGGAGGAGGGAAAGGCACCCACTCAAAGTGGGAGGGCCACGAGAAGCCTCTACAGGGGAACACACAAGGAGGACCAGTGTCCACAAGAAGAGCTGCCTCTGGGCTCAATGAGGATGAAAATAAAGGAAAACGCTAGAAATCCCACAAACCTCTCCTCAGACCAACACTGGGGAAACCCTCAATGGACAAAGACCGTTTAATGGCTTTGGCTTCCTCACAAATGGAGGACCAGGCAGCTAGCAATGTGCAGATAGATACGAACTTAATTGCAACCCTCACTCTAACCCTGGCTCCATACATGAAACTGCATGAGTCCCTAAATGACCAAATTCGGGACCAATCAACTTTGCTCACAATGATCAATTCAAAGATGGTGTTTTTGGAGGGCTTTGTGACTGCTATACAGTCCAATTTGGATAAAAATACGGAAGACATCATAAAGATCCTACATAGCATCATAGACCCAATCATCCAGGACAAAATCAGGAGACGGGCTGAATCGGACAAGCAGCGTGATGCAGGAAGCGAAGTTCATCCATCTGCAAATGGTCCTCTGATCCCGACAATGCCTGTGAATGAGCAATCCTTTATTAAAGGAACAAGGACTCCTAAGTCACAAAAAGACAATGGGCAAAAGCCTACTAAAGAACCAGAGGGGGAGAAGATATTCCGCCACCAAGTTCGGACACCATGCACCAGGTTGGGGCTTGCCCAAATGAGGACCGCCCTACATCAGCCCAACACACCCTTGATTTTAAGAACAGGGAACTGACGTAGGATGAAAGTAAAAAGGTCTCTGGTTCGCAGGATTCCCAAAAGAAATATTAAATCTTTTCTAAATTAGAACCAGAGGCAAACAGGGGTTATTTTCTCCCCAAACTAAAATAACACTGCTTAAAAGGGCCATAACTAAGCCTCCTAAGTCACAAGAAACACAGAAATTGCCAGGAAAAAGGGGGCAAGCTAAGACTGCAGGTAGGTCCATAGTATTCATTAAAAACGTTATGGATCCTAACGCACAAGGTCTAACAAAGCAAAGCGAAAGGCATAGACGAAGGCCTCTCTGAACAAATCGGCGAGAAGTATTCCTCTGGAGCTCCGGCAGCCCCTTATCCTTATCCTAACAAACAACCTTAGCCAGAACCTAATAACGCAGAAGAGGACATGGAAGAACTGATAAACCTCTTGACTTACTCCATCACGGGTAGCAAAGCCAGTATTGAGGACACAAACGCTTGTGATCATATCAAAATTATTAGAACATGAAGAAGGGAGGTGACTCTACTAGAAGATGAAGACCTATTGCCTGCCCCATGTGCTGCCATGAGGAGGGGCACTCCCAAAGGCATTTGCCGTTGGCAACAAAAGACGACGCCGATGAGCTACTGTCTCATTTCGTCCCGTTACAATACACACGGTCTGCAAGAACACCTCCCACCTCCTTTTTAACATAAGATCAAAAAAGGAACAAACTTAAAGAATCAGGCAAGAATCGTCAGAATGGGGCGAGTAAAAAAAGGATATAAAACAGACAGCAGAAAGGAGAGAACTCAAGTAGAACAACACAGGTACTGTACTGTTCACTGTTTGCTCCTTCAAAGAATAATGTTATTTAATGACAAACTAATTTTGAACAGGGCTAATACATTGCGCCTTTTCCATTGCGTGCCCTCTTTAAAAAGCATAAGTTCTTCAGACTTATTCCTGATAGAGTACCAGGAGGAGGAAAAACATGACATGGTTATCCTCTACATTTCTACATTAAAGAATAAAACTCTTTTAATGAATTTAAAAATGATTGCTTATGGTATTCTCCCTATCTATTTATGATGGGGGGGGGGGTTGATTCGTCCAACTTCAAGAAAGAAAACTACCAAGTTCAAAGAAGGAAAGCAGTGCTTAAGGGTCACATGGCCTCTCCAATGCAAGTTGCCCAGAAACTGATGATCTCTGATGATCAACGGTTACAAACATGTAGGGCCCAAAAAGGCAGCCTGCAAATAACATTCGAAAACATTCGGCAAATCGAGGACAAACACCATTGTAGTGACAACTTCAGTAGAGGCACCCAAGAACAGTGCTGGGCATGGCTGGCTGGGGAGCTGGCAAACGACCATCGAGCAGCATAGCCACCATTCAGCGAATCTAGGACCCCCAGGGAAGATCCGCCCACGACATTTCCCTTGTCTCCTGGAACACAAGAGGCTTCACCCACCTTTTCAATGGGCTAAGTTTTGAAGATCATGACATTGTGTGTCTTCAGGAGACATGGCTCACAGACAAACCCCTCTTAGAGGCTTTTACGATCAATATAAATCCTGCGATTAAAGGACTCACTGGTCGTCCCATGGTGGGCCTGTTGATTGCTTTGAAAAGCACGCTATCGATGATGGTCATTATGGAAAAATGGCTGTCTCCTCTGATCCAAGCCTTCTTTATAAAAATAGGGGTGACAGAAGGAAGACCTGCCCGACCGCTCCTTTTATTAAATCTCTGCCAGAATATAGCCTCACCAGCGGCTGAGGGTATTGTTAACTCGGTTCTCTCCTTAATTGAAGAGGGAATGGGGATCTGGGCGTCCTTGGATATTTTGATTTGTGAAGACTTAAATATCCACTGTTTTTTCGATACAAATGTTGCACCAATTTTGGAGTGCTCAGATTTTTTAACATCACAAGAAATTAGGGGCTTGTCCTTGAGGGCTAACTTGGAAGACAGGAACATTTACATGGCCAGTGGCCAGACGAAAAGAGATGTTTCTACCTCGTGCACCTGGAGAAGAGGGGAGTACAAAAAAACCCTAGAATACATTTTTGCTTCAGAGAACCTCTTTTTTCCATTGATGTCCATGACAGTGAACCAGTCTACAGCTAGCGACCACGGCATGGTATGTGTCACCTTTAAGGGATGGTGGAGGACAAATCAAACAAAGTGACATGCTGACCTCATTGTTAACCAAGGGCGCAATAGACTCTTACCCGCTCAGAGGGCGTCCATTAGAAATCAACTAAAGGACCTACAACAGGACCACATAAAAGAACCACTAAAAATGTTTATGTTTAAAGAAAGAAGGACAAAGGGCCCTCGCTCCCCCTTCATAAAGCAACATTCTTTCGACAGGGCGGGTCTCCAAAAAAGAAAGAACTGCAAAATAAAATTAGGGAGTGCCGACGTAAAGATCCCGGTAATATACTTTTCAGAAAAAGCTTAGTCAGCGATATGAAAACTAGCTGAAAGGCCATATATGGGTAATGCACCAGCTGGACACAGAAAAGATGCTTAACATGATCTCAGCAAAGAATAAATGCCAAATGTGGAGACTTTTTAACAATCAATTTGCTCCTCAAGAAGCTCTTACATCTAACGCTGTCTCAGAGGACATATGGACAAAACACTTTAATGTCTTCTTTACATCAAACACAGAGAAAACACCAGCCCAGGGAAAGACAAGAGGAGGCTGCTCATTCGCAACTGACAGAGAGGCCATAGAGTCTTTAATCAAAACAGCAAGCAACTCCAGGGTGGCCGGTCCGGACGGAATAACCAACTTCACATTGAAGCAAGACGCTGAAAAATGGGCTCATATTCTGCATAAAGGCTTTGATGAGATCAAAAGAACTGGTGTTATCCCGAACTCTTGGAGCTCCTCAATTGTAGTCCCTGTATTCAAGAAGGGCGATAGGTCAGTTCCTGCAAATTATAGACCTATCACCCTCTTGGATGTCTACGGTAAGATATTCAATGCTTTATTAACAAAGTCTATCACATCTTGGAGTAGAAACACGGGCCATCATGATAAGTGGCAGGCAGGCTTTGTCAAGGATGTAGGGACTGCCCTAAACCTTTTTTTTTCAATCTGCTTGAGTCAAAAACAAAGCGGAAAGGGACGGGCCAGATTTATTTGGCATCAATTGAACTGGCTCAGGCATTCGACACAATCGAACAACAACATCTTTGTGGGAAACTAAAAACATGGGACTGCCCCAACGACATAAGAATTCTTCATGTAGTGCGGTTCTGTCTCTGAAAGGTGAAAAACTAAGGGAAGTCTCATCCCTTCTATACTTGGGAATTATGATCAATAACAGTGCATGTGATGCATAAAGCTAGGTCACCCTTAAAGGTAAGACTCGTAATTTGGCTTCACAGACTTGTCTTCTAGCAGTGAGATACTGCAAGTATTCATTGAAGCAAATTATTGACTTTTATCGCCTCAAAGTGGCTCCCATCCTTACATACAGAGCTGAGACCTCATTCTCGTTACCTGTTTCGGTTTGGCCCAAATTGGAGGCCATTTTCTGGAGCAGGGACCTCCGTCTTCTGCAGAGTTTACCCATTCAAGTGATAAGACGTGAATTAGGCCTTATGTCTTTATACGCCAAGACTGTCTGGAAAACCTTGGCCTTTTATAGGAAATTTTTTCTGGGCAAACCGGAGGGGGGATTTAAAGTCCTGAACAGCGCACATTTCGGTCGCCCACAGGAAACTAGGGTAGATGCCTGGAAACAAATCTGCATGGCTATACTTCAGTATTTAAGCTCCTCAGAAGAGTCTTTGAAACTTTTCCCATCAAAAGTGAATTCCAAGTTATGTGATCAAGACTGGATAGAAACAAAGAGTTCCAAACCACATGCTTAGACACCAATTTATGAGGTTCCATATGAACCTCTTCCCCCAAGAGAAATTATCGAAGTAGTGCTGAAAAACAAACTACAAAGAAAGAGCGTATGCAGACTTTGTAATGCTCCGAGGGAAACTCTACACCACTTGACATTTATTTGTCCACATTTTTGTGAACAAAGAAGCCAATGGCTTGGAATGTTTCTGGAACAATTTGCTGTTCATAGAGGACTTGTGGGTGCTCCTGCTCACAGGAGAACATGTTTCTATTATACTTGCCCTGCTTGCATATATGAAGAAAGCATTTTGTCTGTTTGAAAAGGAGGACAAATCTTTGATGGAAAAATAAGATTTATTTTTATAACTTCCATTGCTCACTTGTTTTCGACAAGGGGGGTTGTCCCCCTGTCAATAAATATCAAAATGCTTTTATTCATTTATTTGATTTCTTATTTTTCTTTCAAAGTTAATGGGCCTCATTACAAGTTTGCCGGGTCTGGAAACAACAGTGCCGGTAAGCTTACTGACACCGTTGTTTCTGGACCGGCAAACTATGAGTCTGCTGGTGGGTGCCGTTTCAACAGCCAGGTCTGACCCTGGCTAGCAGAACGGCACCCGCCAGCAGACTTTGATGGAAGCACCAGCACTGTTGTGCACAGTGCTGGTGCTTCCGTCCTCCCCATTCCCATTGAGTAAAATTGCCGATGCCTTACTCACCGGACCGCTAGGGCTGTAATGCCCTGGTTATTCCGGCAAGTCAGGCGGCAGTAATTCATCACGAGTCCAGCAGCGGCTACCACCAGACTCGTAATGAGGCCCAATGTTTTAGTAGGATGTAATTAATATGTATATAGTTAAATTAAAAAAAGCCAACATGAGTTTGGAAACCATGCTTACTTCATCTATCAACAGCACTTTGATTTGTTTAAGAATTCTGCGTACTTCAGTAGCAACTTTTGCTGATAATTTGTAGTAGTCTAATTAGTTTTGGTGTTCTACTGGAAGTAGCAGCAGTCGGTGTAAAATTACACCTCCTATGTAGTATACAGCTAAACCTGTGGAGGCTGATACAACAGCCGAAAGGTTGTTGTTTGGTAAGTTTTGTAGAAATGTGCCTATTATTTTAATTAAGAATGTTTTACCAGAACCAGCTTCACCACTTACATACAGGCGCAGAGGTTTATCATTTTTACAGCTACAGGTTTTAGTTTTATGTTTAAAACTATGTTCAGTTTCTTTAGTGACTTCCAGATAAATTGTGAGTTGTTCATCATTATCATTTAGCTGTGATTTGAGCACTGACAAGTCTTCTTCAGATTGTTTATATTGATACATGGTATTTTCTACTATAGTCATGGCTATTTCTGCTACACTTAGAATGCGTGGTTCTCCAAGTGGTTCTTTCCTTCCTGTAAGGGAAGGTTGACTGCCCTCAGGAGTGTCTATATCTACTTGAGCTTCAATGTCTTCCTCTTGTTGGCATTCATTGTCCAACATTTCATTGTATTGTTTGAAATTGACATTTGTTATACTGCTTTCATTTGCTTTCAATGCAGCTTCAAATGAGTCATTGGGCCTCATTACGAGGTAGGAGGTAGCCATGGTGCTACTAGCACCATGGCTACCCCTTGCTGCATTCCGGGTCCGGGTTCTCGAAATAGGGACTTACCAAGTCAATCCAACCTTGGAGGACTGGTAAGTCCCCATTCCGAGAACCATTTCCCATTCCCATTCGAGCCCCCATAGGGCTCAATGGAAATGGGGATGGAGCTAATAACGGGCCCGTTAATAGCGGGCCCGTTATTAGCTCCCTGGTCCCTTAGCGGCTCCTGCTAAGGGCGCCTGGTAAAACTAGGCGCCCATAGCGGGACCAGCTAAGGGACCTCAGAATAGGGTGGTAAGTGTTTACCGGCACCGGTCTCCTTACCGGTGCCCATTAACCCTTACCGCCCACCTCATAATGAGGCCCATAGTCACCTAATAATTAAATGGTTTTAAAAGTTGCAGTAGGGCCATGTTACAGTTATCTATGTTGCAGAGATTTAAAGGATAACTTTATTGGATTAATTAGGGTGGGTTGGGTACGTTTTACTAGGCTCCCTTCACAAATTGAGACTGAATATTTGCCATCTGTCTCACCTGGCGTGACATTGTTTTGTAGGAGAAGTTTTGGGCTATTTCTTACAAGCACATGTTTTGCAAATCATTATTTCTGTTTTGTTAGTAAGTGTCAATTAACATGTTTTTTAAAATGTGCTGGCTTTTGGGACCATTTGTGGCTATTGTTTCTATCTCTTGGTAGGATTTTAGTACTCTTTTTCGTGTTAAAGCTGGACCAAGGTTTAGCCAGACAATGGGCCTCATTACGAGTTTGGAGGAGCCATGCATGGCTGCCTCCAAACTCGGGTCCATGGTCCCTGAATCGGGAAATACTGGGCCATTCCGCCTTTGGAGTGCCCGGTATTTCCCCATTCAGGAACCTGACCATCCCCATTCCCATTTGAGCCCCCATCGGGCTCAATGGGAATGGGGAGCATGCTAACAATGGGCCTGTTAATAACAGGACCATTGTTAGCATGCTGGTCCCGCGAGGGAACCTCGTAAAGAGGCGGTACCGGGTTAATGGCGCTGGCACCTTTACTGGCGCTGTTAACCCCTTACCGCCTCACTTGTATTGCGGCCCAACGTGTTCAGATATACCATATAAGGCTGTACCTTATACCTGTACCTTATACCTTGCACCTGTTAAACAGTCTGCAGCTTCATAGTACCCGCATTCTCTATGGGAGAGCATTTTTATATCGAAGCTGTACAATTTTTGTAACATTGTTTTGTCAGATGATATGTCATCCCAGAGATCGTTTAGCTCTATTTTGTCAGCTTTGGTGAGATAGGCTGTGACATGTCTTGCAACTGTCTGCAATGTATTGTAAGTCCATGTTTGCATTCCACAAGAGGGCAATGATTGCATTGTAATCATTGATGTACTTGGATGCTTCATCCCTTTTAATGTTGTATGTGTTTTTAGGGAATTTGTCTTTTACACTGGCCCTCATTAGGACCCTCGCGTTAAGGAGTTAACGGCACCATATAAGGTGTCGGCGCCGTTAAACCCTTAACGCCTGATTACGAGGTCCCTTTGCGGCTCCCAACCTTAACGGCGGGTTTGGACCAGCCGTTAAAGTAGGGACCCGCAAAGGTACTTTCGAGGTAAGTACAATACCGCAATTTGCGGTACCGTAATTACCGCCTTCCCCAGTCCCATTGAGCCCTATGGGGCAACTCTAAAGATTGATTTGGATAATATGTATAATCAAGTTGGTTTTCAAAATGTCTGTACTGTCAGGTACTGCTTCAGTTAACTGCTGAATTTCACTCAAAGGCTTCAGTACCAAATTTCTAGTGCTAGCTGGTACAAGACTTAACCAAGTACATTAATGCTACGTCCATACAGAGGCAAACTAGTTCGCCTATTTGAAGTTTAAAAGTATCTGACTAACAGGGTAATTCATAGAATTTCGCACAAAAGTGGCACACGCGGCTGGTGCACAGTGTCCCCGTGCGATACACTGCGCCAGCCGCGTGCGATAAAATCCATTTCATCGCACAGCGTATTCATGGATTTTAGCCCCCAAAACCAGCCGTGGCGCAGAGTGGCGCTGCGACCCTGCAGCAGCACCAGTTACGCCCCCAAGAACGCCCTTGCGCAAGGAAAATCCATCAAAATCCCCAAATCATCGCAAATGTCTGCGCTAACCCTGGACCAGTTTACAGGGCTGCCAAACAGCAAACGCCAAGCGGGGTCCGTGTATTACTGGGCTGCGCGGGAAGTTTCACACGCGATTGGCCCTGTGTGAGCGGGGTACGTGTATAACTGAGGAGCGCGGGAAGTTTCACACGTGACTTTAGCAGGGTACGTGTATTACTGGGGTGCGTGGGAAGTTTCACACGCGATTCCAGCAGGGTACGTGTATTACTAGGGTGTGCGGGAAGTTTCACACGCGATTGGCCCTTGTGCGAGCGGGGTACGTGTATTACTGGGGTATGCAGGAATTTTCACACGCGATTGGCCCTTGTGCGAGCGGGGTACGTGTATTACTGGGGTGCACGGGAAGTTTCACACGCGATTGGCCCTTGTGCGAGCGGGGTACGTTTATTGCTGGGGGGCGCGGGAAGTTTTACACGCGATTGGCCCTGTGCGAGCGGGGTACGTGTATTACTGGAGTGCGCGGGAAGTTTCACACGCGATTGGCCCTTGTGCGAGCGGGGTACATGTATTACTGGGGTGCGCGGGAAGTTTCACACGCGATTGGCCCTTGTGCAAGCGAGGTACGTGTATTACTGGGGTGCGTGGGAAGTTTTACACGCGATTGGCCCTGTGCGAGCGGGGTATGTGTATTTCTGGGGTGCGCAGGAAGTTTCACATGCGATTGGCCCTGTGTGAGGGGGTTCATGTATTAATGAGGTGCGTGGGAAGTTTCACACGCGATTGGCCCTGTGCGAGCGGGGCATGTGTATTACTGGGGTGCGCGGGAAGTCTCGCACGCTATTGGCCCAATCCAGCAGGGTACATGTCTTTCAGGGGTGCGCGGGAAGTTCCACACGCGATTGTCCTGGGTATGTGTGTTCCAGGGGTGCGCGGGAAGTCTCACACGCGAATTCAGCAGGGTACGTGTATTTCAGGGGTGCGCGGGGAGTACTACAAGTGATTTGGCCGTGTGGGTCCTCCCAGGTGTTCCCTCTACACCCTCCACGGCCCCTGCAGGCAGCCCACACCACAGGGGACTACCCTGCACCCCTGCTCATGTCCCGCAGGCAGCCCATCCACCATGGGCATGCCCCCCAGCCAAGCCACATGTCACCTTGCACTACTGATCAACAACGCATGTCTCCCAGCACCCCCACCCCCAGCACTGTGGGGCACCTGCCAGCAGGCCCCCACTCATATCCAACTCATGTCCCCCTGCACCCCCACCCCCCAGCATTCAGGGGCACCCTCAACCAGGCCCCCACACATGTCTCCCTGCACCCCCACCCCCCAGCAGTGCAGGGCACACTTCACCATTCCCCCACACATGTCTCCCAGCACCCCCACCCCCCAGCATCCAGGGGCACCCTCCACCAGGCCCCCACACATGTCTCCCAGCACCGCCACCCCCCAGCAGTGCAGGGCACCCTCCACCATGCCCCCACACATGTCTCCCAGCACCCCCACCCCCCAGCAGTGCAGGGCACCCTCCACCATGCCCCCACACATGTCTCCCAGCACCCCCACCCCCCAGCATCCAGGGGCACCCTCCTCCAGGCCCCCACTTATGTCCCCCTGGACCCCCACCCCCCAGCAGTCAGGGGTACCCTCCACCAGGCCCCCACTCATGTCCAACTCATGTCCCCCTGCACCCCCACCCCCCAGCATCCAGGGGCACCCCCCACCAGGCCCCCACTCATGTCTCCCACCCCCCAGCAGTCAGGGGCACCCTCCACCAGGCCCCCACTCATGTCCAACTCATGTCTCCCAGCACCGCCACCCCCCAGCAGTGCAGAGCACCCTCCACCATGCCCCCACACATGTCTCCCAGCACCCCCACCCCCCAGCAGTGCAGGGCACCCTCCACCATGCCCCCACACATGTATCCCAGCACCCCCACCCCCCAGCATCCAGGGGCACCCTCCACCAGGCACCCACTCATGTCCCCCTGCACCCCCACCCCCCCAGCAGTTAGGGGCACCCTCCACCAGGCCCCCACTCATGTCCAACTCATATCCCCCTGCACCCCCACCCCCCAGCATCCAGGGGCACCCCCCCACCAGGCCCCCACTCATGTCCAACTCATGTCCCCCTGCACCCCACCCCCAGCATCCAGGGGCACCTCCCACCAGGCCCCCACTCATGTCTCCCACCCCCCAGCAGTCAGGGGCACCCTCCACCAGGCCCCCACTCATGTCCAACTCATGTCTCCCAGCACCCCCACCCCGCAGCAGTGCAGGGCACCCTCCACCATGCCCCCACACATGTCTGACAGCACCCCCACCCCTCAGCATCCAGGGGCACACTCCACCAGGCCCCCACTCATGTCTCCCTGCACCCCCACCCCCCAGCATCCAGGGGCACCCTCCACCAGGCCCCCACTCATGTCTCCCACCCCCAGAAGTCAGGGGCACCCTCCACCAGGCCCCCACTCATGTCCAACTCATGTCTCCCAGCACCCCACCCCCCAGCAGTGCAGGGCACCCTCCACCATGCCCCCACACATGTCTCACAGCACCCCCACCCCCCAGCATCCAGGGACACACTCCACCAGGGCCCCACTCATGTCCCACTGCACCCCCACATCCCAGCACTCAGGGGCACCCTCCACCAGGCCCCACTCATGTCCAACTCATGTCCCCCTGCACCCCCACACCCCAGCAGTCAGGGGCACCGTCCACCAGGCCCCCACTCATGTCTCCCTGCACCCCCACCCCCAGCATCCAGGGGCACCCTCCACCAGGCCCCCACTCATGTCCCCCTGCACCCCCACCCCCCAGCAGTCATGGGCACCCTCCACCAGGCCCCCCACTCATGTCAAACTCATGTCCCCCTGCACCCCCACCCCCCAGCATCCAGGGACACCCTCCACTAGGCCCCGACTCATGTGCCCCAGCCAACACGTCATCACAATCTAGATCCCTGGCCCTTATGGGCTGCCTCCACATGCCAAACATCCACCCACTTAGAAATGGCAATTACATGATACAACTCCAATGGCAAGTATGTAAATGAACACATGTCTCTCACATACACACAATGGGTGTCAATGACTGACAAAACACATATCATGATATGCATGAAACCAATGAGATGATACTACACATTGAAGTTTGATGAAGACAATGTATTAAAAGCAACATAAATGGAATAAAAAATAAACAAACGACAATGGGAATTAAAAACCAAAAGCAGCATGTCTGTAAAATAAATTAAAACCACAAATCATAATCCAAAGGAAAGGTGTCCAAAGTCACAGGTCAAAAAAGTAAATCCAATGGAAAATCCAAACCGAAAACCATTGCTCCATGGATAAATTCCAAATAAAAAAATAAAATTCCACACTCAACTTTATACAGATAAACAATCCAGGGTCCATGATCCCAACAGAAGGAATGAAAACTACCTAATAATACTACCTAATAAAAAAACTATATACAAAAATGCGGTCCATTGTCCAAAAGGTCCAAAAAAAAATAAAAAGCAAAGGAAACCTAACAACAAGGTAACTATTACTAACTATTTACAAGGGCAGCGGGCTAGTCCGATGGCACACTGGTTGTTGTCATGGGCCAGGGCATCATCGAACTCCTGTTCAATGGCTTGGAGGTGGGCATGTTCCCTGGCCCCGAGGTCTTGCAGGGATAATGCAGTGTCCAGCTCCAACTCCCTGCGAATACCCTCGAGGCACTCAGCCCGCCTCAGCGCCCTCAGCATGCAGTTATCCGCCCTGACCATTGTGAGCCGTTCCTCCTCTGCTCCAACCGCTCCCTCACGGAAGACACTCCCATTCCAGGGTTCTCCTGCCCTCCGGCCGATGCCTGCACCCCTGATGTTGATGGCCCCGAGCCATGTTGCCTCCCATGTCGAGCCTGCCGCTGCCTCCGACGCAACTGCCTGTGCCAGCACGACGGCATCCAGGCTGATGGAATCCACCGACACTGTCGTGCATGTGCCCTGCCCGATGATGCCGTCACATCCTCCATCTGCTGGGGTCCAGTTGCTGGTGTGTCCACCCCTGCTGCACCTCCGACTCCCGACTGTGGCAGGGATGGGATCCCCACCGAGTTGGCTGCGTTGGTCGGGGCAGGTCCACAGGGGGCCCTGGTGGCATCTGGGCCGGAAGATGGCATGGAGAACGACTGGCGCATAGCCTCCACAGAGGAGGAGAGGGTCGCCAGAGTGCCCGACACATGTATGAAACCCCCGACCATGGCCACTCCCAACTGGGCCACGTTGGCACGGTGCTCTTCGTGATGATGTGCGTGCTCCCCCGGAAAGCACGCACCTCATCACGAATGACACCCGTGCGCAAAAACGACACCAATCAGGACCTTCTCCATACGGCCAGGGGTCCCCTCCTCCGCAGGTGGAGGGGAGTCAGATGACATGGACATCCCCCCTACTTGCAGACGGGCCTGGGATGGGGCATCCCTGCTGGTGCATGGTGGTGCAGTCACAGTGTCAGGGACAGTGACATGCACAAGCACCTCCACAGCGACCTGTGCTGCCTCCTGCCCCTGGACTGCACCACTTGCACCAGCAGGGATGCCCCCGAAAGGCCCCATGTGCGGCTCAGTAGCGGCCTCCTCCTCCTCTGTGGAAACCACCAACCTGGATGGCTCCACCCCGTCTTTCGCCGTTGCAAGCCCCTGTGGGGGCTCACCCACCCCTTCTGCTGCAGCTGTGGGGGCATCCCCGCCGCTTTGCTCCACAGCGCCATCTCCTCCCTCTTCTTCACTTTGCGCTGTGTAGAGGGAGACATAGAACACAAGCATCAGGGTACTGTACAATGGTCCCCTAGACAGGAAGCAAAAGCAGATGAGTGGCACTGTCAAAGATCCCTTCCATCATGTCCCTCCACAACACATGGGTCAGTGCAGGCAAAACACATGCAGTAACAGCCAACTAGGCTGCATCAGTGATTCTGAACATTGTCACAGACATGTGTCATGCATCCATGGCATTCACAAGTCACAGACACGCAGGTCAGACACACAGACATGGACACCATACAAGCACATGGCATCAGCACCCATCCCTCAGCCACACCCATGTCCAGGAACAGAGACTGGCATGCTCTCATGTGTCCATTCCGCATAGGGCTCCCCATGTTGCATTTAAACACATACACCAACCGTGTGCTTCACACATTACTGTTCTCAAATGCATGACCATGATATCCCTGCACACACACGCGTACATGGCCTATGTCACACATACAGGCAAGTATCAGACAACCAGCACACTGCAACATGCCCTGTCTCACACAGCAATGCTTGGCCACTTACTGCTCGACTCCAGACGGGTCTGCCTCTCAAGGACCTGGACATGGAGCGCTGGGGATTTGCGTTCCAGGACCCTCATCTGATCTTCCGACAAGTGGCCCCGGCGCCCCTTAGCATCCGCTGCCTTCAAGAGGCGCCGGGCCTTGTTGAGGGTCCTGGACCTGAAGTCCTCCCAGCGCTTCTTGACATGATGGAATAGTTGGACTGCCACCCCCTCCGTGTTGATGGCAGTCACGATGTCCGTCCAGATCCGAGTCCGTCCTTCCTTGTCAGCGCGTGATGATCCGAAGTGGGCATCATAATGCCCCAGGACAAGCTCCACCAGGACACCAACTTCCTTCTGACTGAAGCTGGTGCCCCTCTGCCCCTCTGGCTGGGGGTCGCCAGTAGTCTCGGATGGTGTTTCCCCCGACATGGCGACCCCCGAGGCAACTGGGTCCTGGGGCTGGGCTGTGGAGCGATGGTATCCCAGTCGGGAGTCTTCGGTTCCAGCAGGGGTGGACACAGCAACTGGACCCCTGCAGATGGCTCATGTGCAGGCACCAAATGGCAGGGCACGGTGGCAGCAGGCAGGCAGGCAGGCAGGCAGGCAGGCAGCAGCAGATGGCTCGTGGGAGGCTGCTCGGGGTTCTGGGTTGCAGTAATCCGGCCTTTTGGGCAGGAGCGTGGTCTTCCATGTGCTTACGCGTGGCCAGCCTGATACGGAGTGATTTGGCACGTGAAAATTCTGCACGTCAGCGTGTAATTCGAGGAAAGGCCCTTATCGCGTAAGCGCGTCTGCACACATACACGATTCCATTGGACCAAAGGCCCTTAGTGCGTAAGCGCGTCTGTGACGTATCGCCCACGGGCGTTGCCCTGGCAGAGCTTGAAGATCCCACGTGGATTTCCATTGCTCAGTATGTGCCTTTCGTGGGGTGCGGTGCGTGTGTTATGCAGGCGTTGGGGTTCATACGCCATTACTTCACAGCGGGTGGGTGTTGGCTACGCGTTCTTCTACATGCAAGGCAGACGGTGAGTGGTACCCTGCTCCCCCAGGCCCGATCGCGTGTTAAACAACCCGCGAGCCCCTGAAATACACGTACCACACTCCCCCATGCCTGATCGCGTGTTAAACAACCCGCGAGCCCCTGAAATACATGTACCACGCTCCCCCATGCCCGATCACGTTTTAAACAACGTGTGAGCCCCTGAAATACACGTACCACCCTCCCCCATGCCCAATCGCGTGTTAAACTTCCCGTGCACCCACGAAATACACGCACACGCTATTATTCACACAGTGGGTGTCCGTGTTTGTCACGTACCCTTTGCACATCATTTAGGGGTGCGTGCGAAGTTTCACACGCAAATTCAGCATGGTACGTGTCTTTCAGGGGTGCGCGGGAAGTTTCACACGCAAATTCAGCAGGGTACGTGTCTTTCAGGGGTGCGCAGGAAGTTCCACACGCGATTGTCCTGGGTACGTGTATTACAGGGGTGCGCGGGAAGTACCACACGTGTATTCAGCAGGGTATGTGTATTTCAGGGGTGCGCGGAAAGTTTCACACGTGATTCCATCAGGGCACGTGTATTTCAGGGGTGTGCGTGAAGTTTCACACGCAAATTCAGCAGGGTACATGTCTTTCAGGGGTGCGCGGGAAGTTTCACACGTGTATTTCAGCAGGGTACGTGTATTTCAGGGGTGTGCGGGGAGTACTACACGTGATTTGGCCGTGTGGGTCCTCCCAGGTGTTCCCTCTACACCCTCCACGGCCCCTGCAGACAGCCCACACCACAGGGGACTACCCTGGACCCCTGCTCATGTCTCGCAGGCAGCCCATCCACCATGGGCATGCCCCCCAGCCAAGCCACATGTCACCCTGCACTACTGATCAACAACGCATGTCTCCCAGCACCCCCACACCCCACCACTGTGGGACACCTGCCAGCAGGCCCCCACTCATGTCCCCCTGCACCACCCCCACCCCCCAGCATCCAGGGGCACCCTCCACCATGCCCCCACTCATGTCTCCCAGCACCCCCACACCCCAGCAGTGCAGGGCACCTGCCTGCAGGCCCCCACTCATGTCTCCCAGCACCCCCACCCCCAGCACTGTGGGGCAGCCTCCACCAGGCCCCCATACATGTCCCCCCAACACCTCATGACGATCCATAATCATGGCCCCCATGCGCACTCAATACACTGCCTACGCCACCCCAGTCTGAACACACCACCAGGTATGACATCCACCCGACAAAGAAATCACCAGCACATGAAGCATCCCAAATGGCTAGTCTGCACATCAACACATATCCGTCAAACCCACACAATGACAGCATGTGAATGATAGAACACACATTGTGACATGCATGAAACCAAAGAGAGAATACCACACATTGAAGTACAAAATTATAATGTATTAAACAGAAAAGCAAGGCAATGAAATGGAACAGAGGAAAATGGAAATAATAAATGAAATCAAGCATGTCCACTAAATGAAAAAGATGCATGAAATCCAAATGAAAGGCAATCCAAAAGCAAGTCTCCAAAGTGTCAGTGTGAGAAAATAAATCCAATGTTCCAAAAAAAGAAAAAAACATTGATCCATGTGAAAAAAAAAATTTAAAATTCCAAATCCATTGTCAAACTATGTACAAGGTGGACATCCAGGGTCCATGTGCCCAATCCTTTAAATGAAACCTACAAAATAAAATACTACCTAATGAAGAACTATATACAAGAAGTTGGGGCATTGTCCAAGCGCCCCAAAACAAAACAAAACCAAAAGGAAACTTAACACTAAAGAACTATTTACAAGGGTAGCGGGCTAGTCCGACGGCTCACTTCTGGATGTTCCGGGCCAGGGCATCATCGAACTCCTGCTCAATGTTCCAGAGGTGGTCCTCCTCCATGGCCCCGAGGGCCTGCAGAGACGACGACATGTTCTCCTCCAACTCCCTGCGGATTGCCTCGAGGCACTCAGCCCGCCTCAGGGCCCTCCGCATGGAGTTCTCCGCCCTGACCATCGTGAGACGTGCCTCTTCCGCCCGCTGCCGCTCCGCATCTATGGCATGGCCCAACCGCTGCCACACGGAAGACACTTCCCGTCCTGGGTCCTCCTGCCCTCCGGCTGATGCCTGCCCCTCCAATGTCGAAGGCCCCGAGCCATCATGGCTCCCACCTCATTGCTGCTGCTGCTGTGCCTGTGCCCGTGCCCTGGCTCCTGCTGCCTGCACATCCTCCACCGGCCGGGGTGCAGTCGTTGATGTGGCCACCCCTGCTGGACGTCTGACTCCCGACTGTGGCAGGGATGTGTCCTCCACCAGCCTGGCCGCACGGTCAGAGGCAGCTCCACAGGGCACCCAGGTGACAAATGGGTGGAAAGATGGCACGGAGGACGACTGGCGCATAGGGTGTTCAGTTGAGGAGGGGGTCGGAACAAGCTCCAGCAAACAGAAGAATCCGGCCTGGGTGACCTGTCCCAGTAGGCTGACGCGGTCAACGAGCCATTCGAGATGACGTGCAGTCTCCACATGAAAAGACTGCAGGTCATCTCGCATGGCCCGTTGACGCAACGCCACACCAGTCAGGACAGGCTCAACCCGTACCTGGATAGCCATGTCCGCAGGCAGAGGAAGGCCAGTTGTTGTAAGCTCATCCCCTGCCTGAAAACGGGTCTGGACGTAGGTATCCCTGCTGGTGCAAGATGATGCAGTGACAGGATCAGGGACAGGATTGCACACAGGCACCTCCGCGGTGGCCTGTGCTGCCTCCTGTCCCTGGTCCTGCACTGCACCACTAGCACCAGTGGAATCCCCACCTCCAGACCCTGTCTCTGCCTCTTGCACGGCCTCCTCCTCCACCAAACACCCCACCAACCTGGATGACTCCGTGCCATCTTCCCCCGTTGGGCCCTGTGGGGTCCCAGCTGCCCCTTCTGCTGCTGAGGAGTCCAACTCCGACCTCCGCCTCTTGGACCTCCCCCCAGCAGCTGCGGCCTGGGACGCGGCACCGGACTCCTCACTCCCCGACAAGATGACAACCTGGGAGGGGAGCCGGGCCTTGCGTCTCCGGCTGGCAGTGCAATCCCTGCCGCTGTGCTCCACAGCACCTTCTCCGCCCTCTTCATCAGTTGACGCTGCAGACAGGGAGAAATAAAACACAGGCATCAGGGCACTGTACAATGGACACATACACACATGACAGTTGTACATGAGTGGTATTTGGAAACGTCAGACATGGCATCACATTTGCCAACACACATATCATTTCAACTCGCACACATGAGCCATACACAGCCATATTGCAACAGGCAGCACCATCCATACACATACAACAGCATGAGCAGGCAAAGGTGAGCCAGACATCACATGCAACACAGGGAGTGCACTACACATGCACACACACCACCACACTTGCATGCATGTGTACGCCTCTGCCAACTGTTGCAGTGTTCAGATTGGCATCCATGTCACATCTGCCAATCAGGCTTCCACATCCCGCTGTCACATGCATCCATGTTGCATCACTGTTGCCCCCTTGTCAAATACACACACATGAACATGTAGACAGTGCTGATACATGCAGCTGAAACCAACATCCAGGTGTGACATCACAAACATGCCTACTTACATACACATTCATCCAAACATGTGTGCCCACACATCTGCATTTGGCATGCAAGCCTACACAAACAAGCAACATCCATGCCTCACACATGAGAGCCCTCGCATGTGTTATCCTCACGGCCCTGTACACCCCCCCCATACTTGGCCCCATAAATACACATGTGCAACCTGCACACTACTGGCACACCACCACACGCACAGCTTACAATCATGATGCATGTACACTTACCGCTCAACTCCAGACGGGTCTGCCTCTGAAGGACCTGGACGTGGAGCGCTGGGGATATGCGTTCCAGGACCCTCATCTGATCGTCCGACAAGTGGCCCCGGCGCCCCTTAGCATCCGCTGCCTTCAAGAGGCGCCGGGCCTTGTTGAGGGTCCTGGACCTGAAGTCCTCCCAGCGCTTCTTGACATGATGGAATAGTCGGACTGCCACCCCCTCCGTGTTGATGGCAGTCACGATGTCCGTCCAGATCCGAGTCCGTCCTTCCTTGTCGGCACGCAAACTTCCGTAGAGGGCATCATACTGCCCAGGACTTGCTCCACCAGGACACCAACCTCGGTGGCAGTGAAGCTGGTGGCCCTCTGCCTCTCTGGCTGGGGGTTGCCAGTGGTGTCAGATGTTGCAGTGCCCGACATGACAACCCCAGAGGCAGGAGTGGATGGGCAACTGGGTCCTGGGGCTGGTCTGTGGAGCGATGGAATCCCAGTCGGGAGTCTTCGGTTCCAGCAGGGGTAGTCACAGCAACAGCACCCCTGGCTGATGTGCAGGCAGCAAATGGCAGGGCACGTGGGCAGTAGGCAATCAGGCAGCAGCAGATGGCAGGTGGGAGCGTGCTTGGGGCTCTGGGGGGCAATCATCCAGCCTTCTGGGCAGGAGCATGGTCTTCCGTGTGCTTACGCGTGGCCAGCTTGAGACAGAGTGATTTGGCACGTGAAAATCAAGCACGTCTGCGTGTAATTCGAGGAAAGGGCCTTAGCGCGTAAGCGCGTCAGCACACGTACGCAAATTCATTGTCCCAAAGGCCCCCAGCGTGTAGGCGCGTCTATGACGTTACGCGCACATGCGTTTTCCATGGCGCATAGAAAAAATAAGCACGTCAGAGTGTCATAGCGTGCAATTGGTGGAAAGGGCCTCAGCGCGGATGCGCATCTGTGACGTGCGTGCGCGGGCGTTTCCCTATGACTGCACGTCAGAGTGTCAGCTCGTGTAATTGGAGGATAGGGCCTTAACGTGTACACGCGGAAGTGACGCTGGACGTGTGGGCATGTTTAAAAGGTACGTATAGAACGCCATTTCCATGTACATGCTTTTCGTGGAGAGCGAGTGGATGAAATCTGTACTTCTTGTTGGTTCACACACGATTTACTTCACGGCGTTCCAAGTTCGTACGCCCTGTTACCTCTGACAGCTTTTTCTCTTTTTGTCTTTTTCCTGGGCCTGTTTCCTCAAACAGCGTTCACTTTTCCTGTTGTCCTGTCTCCTCAGACAGCGTACAATTCTTCTTTTGGCGGGGGTGTTGCCAACGCGCACACGCATGTATTTTTCACGCAATATTTCCTGGCAGACGGTGAGTCGCGCATGTATTTGACATCTGTGCTTGCCCTGTGTGTTGCCTACCCCTTCAGAGGTCAGTCTAGGCTGCGTGTGACACGTATACGTTCATTTTTGTGTTTCTGGGTGCCACAGCATACTGCAGGTTTATTTTTCCACGCACGTGGTCTAGGAGGGGTTGCGTGCACATTATCTCCCTTTTCGGGGTGCCTGTGTGTTGCGTGACCCGTCATCTTCCCCCAGGGGTCACATACAGCCTTGCTAGAGCACTAGGGTACGAATTCCATCTAGTACCCTACCCCTTTGACCCCCAATTGCCCAGGACAATAGTTTACTGCAACTCCCAGACGCACAACAACATCAGTGCCATGGTTGGGAGGCGAGCACGCGGTAAGGGTGGCAAAGGTGGGCGAGCCACAAGAGGTGGCCGTGGTGGATACGGTAGGGGACGTGGCCGGGACTTGCAGGGTGCCTCTAGCCCCCCATGTGTGGGTGACCAGTCAGGGTCACCCATGCCCCCCCTGGTTGAGGGTAACGTGGCTGACACCATCC